>NC_133650.1:201790073-202090073 GCF_009905375.1 Apium graveolens
TAACCATTAGAGTTTAAGGCGATTCCTTCGCGAGTGTCTTACCAACTGCCTAACACACTTAACATAATTGTTTCATACATTAATTAACCCTTTAAGGTCTTTAACCTATGTGTCAAAGTAAGGCGAGGGGTAATGGTTCGTTCGCGAAACGTCGTTACTTAAAACGGCCGTTTCTCCTAAACCGTACATCGGAATCAAACGAACCACATATCAAAACGAAGCTCGTAACATGAACTATCTAAACATGGCAATGGTCAAAACCTAGCTGGGAGTTCTCGGGTCCTAATGTTATGTACAAAAGCAGTCTAAAGTAAATCGGACATTACGACGGCTATGTTTACGCGATTTCCAAATTTTATACCATTCCAATTCAATCATGAAACAACCCCAATCCATTCATACAATCAAAGTCCATCCATATCACATTACAACAGCCCCAACCAACTCATTATTAACAATTATACTTGTTCCTAAAACTTGAATTTAAACTATACTAAATCCTTTAACCAAACCTAAGATTTCAACATTTCATTCACCACCATTCCAACCCAACTCTAAACCAACCATCATTAAGCTACTCTATTACCATAACAACCAAAATCATCCTAATATACCAAGTAAAGCTAGGGTTTGGAGATGATATACCTTCCTTGAAGTGGTGTGAGTAGCTAGGAAGCCTTAGGAAGCCTTGAGGAGTCTTAGGGATGCTTGAATCTTAAAGGAAAACAAGAAAAATCAAGTTAAAAACCTTGAAATCACTATTCATTGCTCTTCATTGATTTCTTGGAGAAGATTGAGAATGAATTGGAGGCTTAAACTCATAAGATAGCCATAACTATGCATAAGGAGTACTAGAGAATTATCTTACCAATTTAGGAAGCTTGGAACTTGGATTTTGAAAATTCTTCTCTTTGAAAATGTAAAAAGCCGAGAGCAACTTCTTGGTGGAGAAAATAGAATTTTTTTTGTTTTGATGAAATGATTTGTTTTGGCTTGGTGGATGTAGTTTTGTTTTTGTTTTGGTTAATTACCTTTTAGCCTTGAACTTTGTGTGGTTTTAATTCAACCACATCTCCTTCCTTCCTATGTCATGCTTATGTCATCATGTGATGTCATCCTCCCCTCTTTGTCCTCTTCTCATTGGTTGGATGACATCATCCCCTCTAATCTCTTTGATTAACTTCCTAATTGTTTGCCTAATGACCGCTGATCTGTTATACGGTTCGCTTAACTTTCGTTTCGTTTATCGTTTGAGGGATCATACCCGGGATCTTATTACTTAGGTTCCCTTAACCTTTCTCAATACATTATATTCCTTTTTATGATCCTCTATTAAATCCTTGAATTTAAATCCTTTTTATCCTGTTACCTTATACTCAATTCTTTCCGTATCTAGTGGATTTCCGGGAAAAATCAAAGTGTTCGGAATTGGATTCTGACGATCTTTACATACACTTATATACCTATAGAGTACTAATAAAATCTCAGAATCCATAAAAGAACCCCTACATAGTGTGGCATGAAAGTTTTCTCATTCAGCTAAAACACTATTCATAAGGGTTACAAAAAGTTCAAAATTTTGGGGTTATTACAGTCTCCCCTCCTTAAAAGGATTCCGTCCCGGAATCAAATAGAAAACAATGGGGGTACTTTTCTAGCATTGCGCTCTCTAGTTCCCAAGTTGATTCTTCCACATTATGATTCTGCCATAGCACTCTGACTAGCTTGATTACTTTGTTCCGAAGCACCTGCTCCTTCTTATCGATAATCCTTACTGGCTTCTCCACGTAAGTCAGATCTGGTTGCATATCCACCTGCTCGTACTCCACTATGTGTCTGGCATCCCGATGATACTTCCTTAGCATTGACACATGGAACACATTATGAACTTGTGTAGGTTGGGGGTAAGGCTAGCTCGTAAGCCAACTTCCCAATCCGTCTTAATATCTCAAAAGGTCCAATGTACCTTGGGCTTAGTTTTCCTTTCTTTCCGAACCTCATTAATCCCTTCCAAGGGGATACCTTTAGTACTAAGTCCCCTACTTCATATTCCTTGTCCTTTCGGGCTAGGTCTGCATATTTCTTCTGTCTGTCTTGGGCTGCTACAAGCCGCCCTCTGATAAGATCCACTATGTCTTTGGTCCTTTGGACCACTTCGGGTCCGAGCATCTTCCGCTCCCCTACTTCATCCCAGTATAAGGGAGATCGACACCTTCTTCCGTACAGGGCCTCATAAGGCGGCATTCCGATGCTAGCATGAAAGCTATTGTTATAAGAAAACTCGATCAACGGCAAGTGATCATCCCAACTTCCTTTAAAGTCTATTGCACAGACTCTCAACATATCCTCTAGTGTCTGGATGGTCCTTTCACTCTGCCCATCCGTCTGGGGATGGTACGCGGTACTCATATTTAACTTGGTCCCCGCACATTCTTGAAAGCTCCTCCAAAATCTGGAGTTGAATCTGGGGTCTCGGTCTGAGACAATGGACGCTGGGACTCCATGTCGCGTCACTATTTCCTTAAGGTAAATGTCCACCAGTCTATCGACTGTGTATCTCTCATTGATAGGAATGAAATGAGCTGACTTTGTCAGTCGGTCTATAATTACCCATATGGCGTCATGATTGGCTTTCGTCCTTGGCAAGCCTACAACAAAATCCATCGCTATCTGTTCCCATTTCCATTCGGGAATCTCCAGGGGTCGTAAAAGTCCACTGGGTCTCTGGTGCTCTGCCTTTACTCTTTGGCAAGTCAAACATTTGCTTACCCATTCTGCTACATTCCCTCTTCATGTTGGGCCACCAGTAATATTCCTTCAAATCCCTATACTCTTGGGTGCTTCCCGGGTGAATGGAATACCTTGAACTATGGCTTTCATCCAAAATCTCATCTTTAAGCTCTTGAAACATTCGGAACCCAATCCGGTAGGAGTACCTCATTATCCCTTTATCATCTTTCTCAGTATGGATCTCCTCTCCAGTCATTGACTCTCTGCCTTCATTCATTATTTTTTTCTTGGCACAATCTGATCTTTTCCAATAACTCTGGCTGCCATTGAGATCTCGCAAAGCTTTTCAGTTCCGGTTCCGGTTACCTTTACTTCTATTTCCATTCTCTCAAAATCCCTTATCAATTCTTCTGAAGTCGTTATCATTCTGAGTCTTTCCTTTCTACTAAGGGCGTCAGCCACCACATTGGCTTTCCTCGGATGATAGAGAAATCTCACAATCATAGTCCTTGATTAGTTCTAACCATCTCCTCTGGCGCATGTTGAGCTCTTTCTGCGTAAATATGTACTTGAGGCTCTTATGGTCTGTGAAAATCTCGCACTTCTCTCCATACAAGTAGTGCCTCCAAATTTTTAAGGCAAAAACTATTGCCGCGAGCTCAAGGTCATGAGTAGGATATCTAATCTCGTATTCCTTCAGTTGTCTCGATGCATACCGCATTCACTTTACCGTGCTGCATAAGACACACACCCTAATCCTTTGTACGACGCGTCACTATATATCACAAAATCTCCTTTTCCGTCCGACAATGCCAACACCGGGGTCGTTACCAACCTTTTCTTTAATTCCTGAAAACTGTTCTCGCATTTCTCTGTCCATTCAAACTTCTCTGTCTTACGAGTAAGTCGTGTCAAAGGGGCTGCGATCTTCGCAAAGTCCTGTACAAATCTACGATAGTAGCCGGCCAATCCTATGAAACTCCTTACCTCTGTGGGTGTGGTTGGCCTTTCCCAATTTGAGACCCGCCTCTATCTTGGAGGGGTCGACCAATACTCCTTCTTTATTGATCACATGTCCTAAAAACTGTACTTCATTCCGCCAGAATTCACACTTCGAGAATTTGGCATACAACTGTTCCTCTCTGAGTATTCCTAGAGCTATCCTCAAATGCTTGCATGTTCTGCCTCAGTCCTTGAGTAGATCAAATATCATCGATAAAAACTATCACACACTTGTCCAAGTACTTCTTAAATACTCTATTCATTAAATCCATGAAAGTCGCTGGGGCATTGGTTAATCCAAAGGACATTACCAAGAACTCATAATGCCCATACCTGGTACGGAACGCTGTCTTGGAAATATCTTCGGGTTTAATCTTTAGTTGGTGATATCCAGTTCTCAGGTCAATCTTGGAAAAATAAACAGCATCCTTTAGCTGGTCGAACAGATCGTCTATTCTAGGTAATGGGTACCTGTTATTTATGGTTAGCTTGTTCAACTCTCGATAGTCGATGCACAGCCTCATGCTCCCATCTTTCTTCTTAACAAATAAAACTGGTGCTCCCCACGGAGACACACTGGGGTCTTATCATACCCTTATCCAAGAGTTCCTGCAATTGGATAGCTAATTCCTTCATTTCTAACGGGGCTAACCGGTAAGGTGCTTTTGAAACTGGCGCTGTCCCTGGGGCCAACTCAATAGCAAATTCAATCACTCTATCGGGTGGTAATCCCGGAAGGTCTTGTGGGAATACGTCTTCAAATTCGTTGACTACCGGAATATCTTGTAAGTTGGGCACCTCCTTCTGCATGTCCACCACATAGGTAGGTAGGCCTCATTTCCTTTTCGTAGCATCCTTCTGGCCTGGGCCATAGTCAAAAATTTCTGCGTCTGCCTCTTTCCTCTAAATATAACTTCTTTCTTTCCTGGGATATTTAACTTAACTTTCTTCCCCTTACAGTCTATCTGAGCATCATTGCTAGATAGCCAGTCCATTCCCAAAATTACATCAAACTCCCCTAATTTAAAAGGGATCAGATCAACACTAAAAGATTGTTCCCCTATGCCTATCTCACAGGCTGGGTGAATCTGGTTAACAGGAATAATTTCATGATTGGCTATTTCTACTTGTAAGGGTGCTATCAAGGGTTCAGCTTTAAGTCTTAATTTACGCGCAAAGTCCTTTGATATAAAAGATTTAGTTGCTCCTGAATCAAATAAAATGTTTGCACTGACTGAATTTAGAGAAAGGGTACCTGCTATCACATCTGAGTCTTTCATAGCATCCTGGATTGTCATGTTGAAAGTCCTCGCAGTAGGTGGCTTATTGGAGGCAGCCCTGCTGGCTCCTGAAGCTACTGGTTTGTTCATTGGGCATTCCCTCTTCCAATGACCCGGGCGTCCACACTGATGACAAGTGGTGGTTGGAATGACGGCAGGGGCTGATGAAGGGCATTTGTGAGAATAGTGGCCCACTTGCCCACACTTAAAGCAGGTTACTGGCTTTCCCTTACATTCCCCATAATGCATTCTTCCACAAGTGTTACAGGCTGACAATGGAGGTCGAGACTGGTTGGAATAGGACATTCTTGACTTCTGGCCGCTCTAGCTCACATTCACGCTCATTGGCCGCTTAAACCCAGTGTTCTTTCCCGGTAGGGACACTGCGCCTCGATTAAATCTAGTTGGGAAGCTCCTTCCTACTGAACCCCCCACCCATGCTCATACTTTTCCTCTTTATTCCCTTCTTTTCTCTTTCCTTCTGCATCTGTTCACTTCCAGCTTCTACAATTGTTGCCTTTTACACCAGAGTGGCATAATCCGTAAGCTCAAGGATTGCCACCCTATTCTGAATCCATGGTTTCAGTCCCTGCTGAAACCTCCTAGCTTTCTTTTCCTCGGTGCTCACAAACTCCGGCACAAACCTTGATAACTCAGTAAATTTCGCTTCGTACTCTGCTACAGATAAGTTATTCTGCTTTAGCTCCAAGAACTTGAGCTCCATCTGGTTTTCCATAAACCTCGGGAAATACTTCCCCAGAAACAACTGACTGAACCTCTCCCAGGTTATGATAGCATCTGTCTCCATGTTTTTCTTGGCCTCCCACCAGTAGTTAGCCTCTCCTTTCAGAAGGTAGGTAGCAAATACAGTCTTCTGTGCCTCATCGGTACTCAAAATCTCAAAGGATTTCTCCATTTCCTTTAACCATGCCCTTGCCTCAACTGGGTCGGCTGATCCGTGGAACTCAGGGGGCTTAAGGGACTTAAAAGCCCTGAAAGAGTTTGCCACAGCATTGTTATTTCCTTGAGGGGGTGGGTTGGTTTGACGTTCCAAGTTTTGCCTTAGTAGTTGCATGAACTGGCCCATGGGATCCATGCCTAGGTTTGGTACTGGTTGCTCAACCTCAGTTTCTCCTTCTTCAGCCTCTATCTCAAATCCCTCAACATCTTATGTTTCCTCTTCCTCTTCATACAGGGAGTCATCCTGTTCCACATAATCCTCATCTTCCTCTTCAATGTGTTCCTGGTTCCTATCGTCCTGGTTATGGCTTCCCTGGTCCTCAGATCCAGGGTTCGCCCTAGTTCCAATCTTTCTTGGCGGCATGATACTGATAATAAAAAAAATTATTGGGAAATTCAACGTTAGGTCACAATCATACACAACATTGTGCCTTGCACAATTCTATAATGGGGAGAATATATCTCGTAATTTTATTATTTTATGACAGTTCTAATAAGAAGTGCAGTAATAATAATGATAGAAATAGTGATCTCGTCACTAAGGAACTGAACTGAAAGGAAACAAATATATACATAATGCGAGAAATACTTAGTTTGATCTGGTCAAAAGTACAACAGTGCTACAGCCATCTGTCCCAAAAGTGATACACAAGAGTCTATCTATCTAGTCAGAAAAAGGGATGCTATATACAAGTCAACTATCCCAGAAAATTGGCTCTTACTAAGGCCTCGACTAACTAGATAACTAGACTATCCCATCGTCAATCTTGAATCACACACCGGAGCGGGTCAACTCCCATACCCTTTCCATCGCACGACGGAAGATATAGTCGGCCTGCCGCCTGGAGATCCTACCATGCATGTCCCCCTGGAGAGATCTGAGTCTCGCTCGGGACGTGAGCTCTATCCCCGTTAGCTCCCTCCTCAAGGATCGGGGTATAGCAGCCCTAGTCTCATAAGCTCGGGTACGCCTACCCGCCCTCTCCGCATCCAACTCCCTCCTAGCCTCATCCAGCCCGGCCTCAGCAACAGCCAATCGGGTCCTCAGTACATCCTGAACATAGCCGTGGGCTAACAAAGACTGCCTATAGGCAGGGTCGAGAGGTGGTGAATCCGGAGCCGCTGGGGGTGCCTCCTCGGTCTGCCTAAGCTCGGGAGTATGGGTCTCTGAGCTGTCATCATAGGTGCTCCAGGATGGTAGTGGAGGGGTAGGAGCTCTGACCACCGGAAGTGTGGGTAAAGGGGTACCAGTGTACACTACCATAGCTCCGACATGCTCCTCAGCCACTGGGACCTCATCCGGGTCCTCCTCATCTGAAATAGCAATGACCTCTGTCTCTGACTCCTCTGAGGGGTCCTCCTCATCCTCCTCCATCTCAGGCTCCTCCTGATCCTCAACATCTAGCAGTGCCTCATCATGCTCACGCTCGAACATCTCAGGGTCCTCTATCCCATGCGCCTACACATTAAATGAGCTAAGTTACTATCATGATACTTATAAGGGTTCCCGTAAGGGTTTTAACTGTCAGCGCTACTTTAAGTAGTCCGACCATGAACTTGGCAAGAGTTCTTATTATCTTTGTGAGTTTGTTATTATATCGTCCCATCATCTCTGAGGTTTATAACGCTTAGCTCTGATACCATTTCTGTAACACCCCCAGATCCGGGGTCAGGGATCCGGGTCGTCACGGTCTTTCTTTCCACAATTATCACTTAACTTAATTAATAATAAACAACCTCAAGCTGTGACCCCACACTAACACACATCACCACACGTCATAGTCTCAGAGATGAAATTGAAATAGGTACAAGTCCTTGAATCCACAATTAAAAGTTATTACAACCCAAAATGATTTCTTGATAAATTTACAGTTAATTGCCATTATCTGCCACAAGTTATAATTATACAATATTTGGTTCCCAAAAGTAGAATGTCTGATCTACATGTAGATCTACCTCTGCAGCTATAGCAACTACGATCTCAACGGGAAGGCGCGGGGCGCTTCCCACGCTCTTGCGCTGGGTCTGCTTGAGCCTGGCCATCTTTCCTAACTGTTGTTGTGTGAAGAAGAAATGAAGCAAGAGTGAGCATTACAGCTCGCAAGATAATATATAGTGTTAACAATGATACAAGTATCTGAATGGATACTTACTAGAATCCTTTATCATGTGTAAGGTAATTACTTACTGGATATAAGTTTAAAAGAATATGAAGTTACCAATTAATTCACTATACTTATACCATTTTTAGAAATCTATTTGAACTACTACTGCTCAGAGTATAATAAGATTCAAGAGGTCATCCCATAAATGAGACCATAAATTAAAACTTGAATATATTCAATCTTTGAAATATTTTTAAAAGAAATGAAGTTACGAGATACTTCATTCAATAGAAACACCAATAAAACTGTTTGACCCTGTCAATGCTTCGGCAACCACCCATTCGTAGCCTTTCGATCGAAATGCTATGGGTAGTGTTGCAGAATTATCCAACTGGATGATGAACTCATTACGGGAGTTTGCCGCGCCAGGAAGACCACTTACGATGATCAGTCGTAGTAGTACAACCCCACCATTTTCTACATGTAGAGGAGAACTTGTCGGATTTACTTGTCAACCGAACACTGAACTCCTAAGGAATGGACCGCCTTAGCGGAACTTCCAGGCCATTTGGGCCAATATAATAAGGCTGGGCCGGCGCTACTCGACCACTTACGCCACTCCTAGTTCAGATGAAATCCATGACTCTGAAACGTAAAGCTCGTCCCCACTTTCCCCAAGTAGAAACTTGTTGATACGGCTCCACTAAGAAGTTGTATCTAGTTGGAAAGGAAAACTCACCGATATTTCCCAGGCGATGCCTGTTAATGGATTAACTCGTTCCAAGAATTTTACTTCCCGAGTGTTGGGTAAGTAATCAAAATTCTTTTATCAAGACAGCAACCTTGTTGCGAATATAAAACACACCACAGAGCCGGATCCCTCAGGTTTTGAGCGAGTATTTAAATCCCCTTCGAAAGGAGGATCTTAAATATAAAAATGAGTTTTGGGATCCGCCCTAACCTTTAAAATCATTTTGAAGACTCGAAAACATTTTTAAGAATGTTTGGAGTGATGCTGATTTAACAAAATAATCAGTCCCAATATATTAGAAAATATCTGAATATTATTATTTAAATAATATTCCCATAAAGAATAATCTTTATAAAAATAATTGAAGTAGAAGTTTTAAAACTTATACTTGAAATGAATATTAAATAACCAAAGATATACCTATACGAAAGTACTATCTTTATTTGAATAATCAAAAGTAAGTTTGATTATCGAAACATTATTATTTAATAAAATAAAGAATATTATTTAGTAAATAATCGGAGTCATAAGTCCTTGAATGAATATTCAAAGTAATATTCATTAAATAGAATAAACAGAGTCATAAGTCCTCGAATGAATATTCAACTAACATTCATTATTTAAAATAAAGTTATCGAATAAAACTTATTCGATTAATAGTTGTGAAAACTATATCTATCTATATATATATATAATATAATATACTCGGGAACATCAACTCCCGGTTTTAGAAAATGTTCACCTTTGGGTCCCCTATACTAAGGGTATACGCAACTACTGCTTATTTCTAGCATAGGTATTATGCACTTATAAGCATTTGAATCAACAGATATATATCAAGATTACGAAACAGACATGCATATATAACATATCACATGCTCCAATATATCGCAAGATTTGCTAATTAACCATCATGCATCTATCACAAGATAATGCATATACATATATACATCACAACAACAGTATAACGGGTATAAAACTTGCCTGAGCGACTGAGGGTGATTAATGGCTTGGGACGAGTCTGGTAACCTATAAACAACATGTGAGTTGGAATTAAACCAAAGTCACTTGTAAATCTATACTTTAACCAAATTAGACTCTAACGCTCGCTTTGCGCTTACTGATTCTCTTAAGTCACTCGAGTACCCTCGGCTCCACCATTTTTAATAATTTAACCATTACGAGTTTTAAGGCGATTCCTTCGCAAGTGTCTTACCAACTGCCTAACACACTTAACATAATTGTTTCATACATTAATTAACCCTTTAAGGTCTTTAACCTATGTTTCAAAGTAAGGCGAGGGGTAATGGTTCGTTCGCGAAACGTCGTTACTTAAAACGGCCGTTTCTCCTAAACCGTACATCGGAATCAAACGAACCACATATCAAAACGAAGCTCATAACATGAACTATCTAAACATGGCAATGGTCAAAACCTAGCAGGGAGGTCTCGGGTTCTAATGTTATGTAGAAAAGCAGTCTAAAGTAAATCGGACATTACGACGGCTATGTTTACGCGATTTCCAAATTTTATACCATTCCAATTCAATCATCAAACAACCCCAATCCATTCATACAATCAAAGTCCATCCATATCACATTACAACAGCCCCAACCAACTCATTATTAACAATTATACTTGTTCCTAAAACTTGAATTTAAACTATACTAAATCCTTTAACCAAACCTTAAGATTTCAACATTTCATTCACCACCATTCCAACCCAACTCTAAACCAACCATCATTAAGCTACTCTATTACCATAACAACCAAAATCATCCTAATATACCAAGTAAAGCTAGGGTTTGGAGATGATATACCTTCTTTGAAGTGGTGTGAGTAGCTAGGAAACCTTAGGAAGCCTTGAGGAGTCTTAGGGATGTTTGAATCTTAAAGGAAAAACAAGAAAAATCAAGTTAAAAACCTTGAAATCACTATTCATTGTCTTCTTCATTGATTTCTTGGAGAAGATTGAGAATGAATTGGAGGTTTAAACTTATAAGATAGCCATAACTATGCATAAGGAGTACTAGAGAATTATCTTACCAATTTAGGAAGCTTGGAACTTTGATTTTGAAAATTCTTCTCTTTGAAAATGTAAAAAGCCGAGAGCAACCTTCTTGGTGGAGAGAAATAGAATTTTTTTGTTTTGATGAAATGATTTGTTTTGGCTTGGTGGATGTAGTTTTGTTTTTGTTTTGGTTAATTACCTTTTTAGCCTTGAACTTTGTGTGGTTTTAATTTAACCACATCTCCTTCCTTCCTATGTCATGCTTATGTCATCATGTGATGTCATCCTCCCCTCTTTGTCCTCTTCTCATTGGTTGGATGACATCATCCCCTCTAATCTCATTGATTAACTTCCTAATTGTTTGCCTAATGACCGCTGATCTGTTATACGGTTCGCTTAACTTTCACTTTCGTTTATCGTTTGAGGGATCATACCCGGGATCTTATTACTTAGGTTCCCTTAACCTTTCTCAATACATTATATTCCTTTTTATGATCCTCTATTAAAATCCTTGAATTTAAATCCTTTTTATCCTGTTACCTTATACTCAATTCTTTCTGTATCTAGTGGATTTCCGGGAAAAATCAAAGTGTTTGGAATTGGATTCTGACGATCTTTACATACACTTATATACCCTATAGAGTACCAATAAAATCTTAGAACATCCATAACAGAATCCCTACATAGTGTGGCATGAACAGTTTTCTCATTCAGCTAAAACACTATTCATAAGGGTTACAAAAAGTTGAAAATTTTGGGGGTTATTACATCCATGAAAGTGTAAGTGGCTCAGTGGGAGTCCATCAATGCGTAAGTGGCTGAGTGGCAGTCCAGTATAGGTCTTAATACGGCCAGGGTGATGACCAGTGGGGAATTCGTCCATCTACTAGTAGAAAAGGTTGCTTATTGGTATCTTTGCCTGATCAGCAAGATATCAGGTTTATGCCACGGTTTTCTCGTTTTCAAATTCATTGGATATTGCAACTCTGTATATAATTTTCATAACAGAGGTTTTCAAGGAGTGTATGAAATGTATATATATAGGTGTATATATATATCGGGACTTAATGAAGTATCTCGTAACTTCATTATTTATAATGATATTTCAAAGATTGAATCTATTCAAGTCTTTTCTTGTAGTCTCATCTATGTGATGAACTTTTGAAACTGATGATACCTTGAACGGTGGTAGTTCAAGTAGTATCCGGAAAAGATATAAGTATATTGGAGTATCTTGTAACTTCATCTTTTCAACTTATATCTGGTTAATGATTATCTTATGCATGACAAAGATTTTCACAAAAACGTTGAGACAAAGTTAGATATATGAGATCACCTTGCAACGATATTTTATATAGTTATAAACTGGAACTCTGTGTATATTATGCATGGAAGAGGACTTCCTAGATTTTGAAAAGTATATATACATATATACTGAATATTTTGTGACTTGGTCACAATAAGATATCAAACTTGGTTCATTTCTTCTTGACCAAGACTTTCATGAGTACTATGAGAATGCTCACATATTGTTAATTATAATACATATTATTTCGGTGGGCTTGTTGCTCACCCTTGCTTTCTTTTTTCATCACACAACAACAGATAGATAAGATGAACATGACCAAGCTCCCAATTTGCGAGCGGATAGGTAACGTTCCGCGGTTTTCTGTAGGCGTTGATGCCGCTGTAGCTGAGGTAGGAAGTACCAATAGGCTAGGCTTTCAACTTCTGATGTACCAGACTTATGTATCTATATGAATTGTAATAATGGCAAAGAAATGTAAATTTATTCAGAAACCCTTTTGAGGTGTAATGGTTTATAATTGTGGAATAAAATGACTTGTGTTATTTTTGGATATTCATCTCTGAGACCATAACTTGTGGTGTGTGTGTATATTGTGGGGTCACAGTACGCAGTAGTTGGTTGTTTATAAAGATTGAGTGTTATTAAGGGAAATGGAACTCGTGACAACTCGGATCCCCGACCCCAGATTTGGGGGTGTTACAGAAATGGTATCAGAGCTAAGCGTTATAAACCTCAGAGATGAAGTGACGTTAAAATAATAAGTTCACTAAGATAAATAAGAACTCTTGCCAAGTTCATAGTCCGACTACCTAACGTAGTACTGACAGTTAAAACCCTTATGGGAACCCTTATAAATATCGTAATAGAAGTGTAGTTCGTTATCGTATATGGTAGCGGGACTCCGAACCCTGAGGTTGAGGAACAACAACGCGATGATGTTTTATTAGTTGTTGGAGATCAGATTGTGGATCCGATAGAGCGTCCTAACACGGGACCGGGTGATGTTCATATTGAGGATGTAGCGATTGAGGATGTTGTCCTAGAAGGGATTATCGCTGAGAAGGATCCCGTGAAGGATCCTAACAAGAATGAATAAAGGACCCCTCAGGAATTGATGACCATGGTTTGGGCGACTACCAGAGGTAGGATTTGCCGGTCACTACAGGAGGTTCGTTCAAGTTTGTAAAGATAATAGCCCCTTTAACGCGGCTTACTCGTAAGACTGAGAAGTTCGAATGGACAGAGAAATGAGAGAACAGCTATAAGAACTAAAGCAAAGGTTGAAGATGGCCCCTATGATGGCGTTGCCAGATGGAAAAGGAGATTTTGTGATGTGTAGTGAAGCTTCACATAAGGAATTAGGGTGCTTCTTATACAGCACAACAAGGTAATCACGTACGCGTCACGACAATTAAGAGAATATAAAATTCGATATCCCCGCCCATGAGCTTGGGCTCGTGGCAATAGTTTTGCCCTAAAAAATTGGAGGCACTACTTGTGTGGAGAGAAGTGCGATATTTACACAAGCCATAAGTGCTCTAGTGCATTTTCACGTAGAAAGAGCTCAACATGCGCCAGAGGAGGTGGTTAGAGCTAATAAAGGATTACGATAATGAGATTCTTTATCATCCAGGGAAAGCCAAAATGGTGGCTAATTCCCTTAGTATAAAGAAGAGACTCAAGATGATAATGTCTTTGGGAGAGTTGATAAGAGATTTTGAGAAAATGGAAATAGAAGTGAAGGTAACCGGAGCCGGTACCGAAAAGCTGTTTGTGATTGCAATACAGCCCGAATTATTGGAAAGATCATATTGTGCCAAAAAAAGTGATGAATGAAGGCAGAGAGCCAACAAATAGAGAAGAGATTAATACAGAGAAAGATGATAAGGGAATAATGAGGAATTCCTATAGAATTTGGGTTCCAAATGTTCAAGAGCTTAAGGACGAGATATTAGGTGAAAGCCATAGTTCGAGGAATAAGATTTATGGCAAACCCCGAATGTGATAGTCAGGGAGGTTTCCATTAAGAAAGAAGGAGCCCATAACATAATGAAGTGGAAAACAAGGATTTTAATGTATAAGATAACCCCAAGTATGGGAAAAGGATAAAACATTTCACACTAAGGAAACAGAAAGTCGAGTAAGGAAAGGAGACCCGAGACGGTAATCCTATACAAAAATTCATGGACCTGTCTAAAAAGAACTTAGAATTTTAACCCCCCAAACACCACCCTGAGGAAACAATGTAGTGGGAAATTCTTTCAGGACCTTTAAGTCGCTAAGCTCTCAGAGTTCCAAGGAACAAGTTGACCAAATCGAGGCAAGAGCCTGGATAAAGGAAATAGAGGAATGGTTTTATATTCTAAATGATTGATGAAGCACAAAAGACTGTTTTTGTCACTTACCCTCCTAAGAGAGAGGCCACCCGCTGGTGAAAGACCAAGAAAGGCACGGAGCCAGAGGTTAGAATAAACTGATTAAAGTTCAGTCAATTGTTTTCGGGAAAGTAATTCCCAAGGTTATGGAGATAGTGTAAAAGCTTTAGAGCCAGAACAAAGGCGGACGAGTATGATGAATTATGAAGCTAAGTTGTAAAAGTTGTCAAGATTCGTTCTGATGACAAGAATCCCAGAACGACGTGATGTTTGAAGTCAATAAGTAGTGGGTTCATGAAATGATTGTAATAGAAAAGAAAAAAAAAAGAAACTGAAGTGGAAAGGAAAATAAAGACAATAGAATTTGAGGAATGATAAGGGAGTTGGGTATGAGGAAACCCTAAAGACTCGTAGAAATAGAAATTAAAAAGTATGTATTCGTCAGGATGAGGGTGATTCACCATAAGTTAAAGTTGATGGTTGAAGGCATAAGAGATACATATATTTTATCCCCTGTAAGTTGGGAGGATTCGAGGAAACCTTGAGATAGTTCGAAGGATAAATAATGAGACGCAGATAGACTGAGAAGACAAGAAAGTAAGAAATTAGGAAAATTGGATGAAGGAAGTGACCTTCAAGAATGTGAAGTGTAAGACCGGTGGCATGATACCCAGAAAGGGAGACGCCAGGTATGAAAGATATCCCAACATTGAGATGACTGTTGAGATAAACAACAAAAGTAAATGAGGAATTATTAAGAAGAAGTTCATGTTGAACACGACCAATATCTTCCAGAACATCCCTGTTGTCATTACCAAATTAGGAAAGAAAAGCGGGTAACCATTGTTATCTTTTGAAGGCCATATGGGTTGACCTCAGTTTGAATAAGGATGCTATTGTGAAATTGGTATAGACTATCTGGGTGGGAATGATTGAATAAGATAATCTATCAAGGATATATGACTTGATTTATCCATGGAAGGATGCAAGTACCTTTTTAAAGGTGGAATTAAGGATATAACTTCGATAACTTGAGATGAACCATAGGGGAATGCATGAAGGTTGGCATTTTACCCTTAATAGGGACAGTATGAGTTTTGACAGTATGAATTGGAAATGATTAAGGTAACAACAACCTTTAAGGATCAGTGGAGAAATTTTTTAGAAGTGTATAAACAATGGTTCTAGTATTAGTAAATGATATTTTGATATGCCTGTATCTAGGGAATACAGGAGGAACGATTTAAGGATAACCTTAGAGGTTTTATAAGGAGAAAGGTAATATTCGAAGTTCTCAAGAATAGAAATTTGATAAAGGAAAAATGGCGTGATTATAATAATGCCGGGTGGGCACGTGTTAAACCATAAGAAGTATAGATTGAACCAATGAAGGTCAGAATGTTAAAGCGGGAAGGGCCCAAGATAAAAGACGTCCTAAGTATGATCGAGAGTCAGCCATGATAATGTTTACATTTAGAGACTAAGGCAGTGACTTATGGAAAAATGGTAATTTTTTTTATCACAGGGACTTAAGAAAAGCATTTTCACATAAGCAGTGATTTGAAATGAGGTAGAAAATTTAGTGAAGGTGGTTAAAATGACATTGATTGTAAGGAAATATTACTATCAGGAAAGGCCAAAGAGGTGGCCGACACTTTAAGTGTAAGAAGACAATTATCGGCGCTCGTGCCAGAGGAATACAGTGATAATGGTTAAAGCCGTGAAAATTGTATTATGGTTTGAAAGATTGACATTCCTTCTGATGATTGTGCGATACTCAACCGTGATAGTAGGTTGGTAAAGATATAATTTATGAAATCGCCGTGAGCGGGCTATCTATCTTATAAGGTCATATCTTGAGATAAGCCAGGACCATGTTACGAAAGGACTAAATGAACCTTTAAGCTTCATGTCTGCTAATAAAGACATATGGTTAATAATGGTATTAACCTGCTATCGTTGCTTTCATTGAAACTCTTCTGCAATTTTATCTGCTTCATGTCATGTATGTATGTCAGGATCTGGAGTGTTCTTCATGAATTATGAATGGTGATTATGTTAACTCCTTAAAAGATTTTGATACGGCAGATATGGACTCTGTATGATTAGATATTAAGATTCCGAGGAAAACAAATGACTATAGTAAGTCAGCGATGGATCATAGTAATGCAACAATGATTTTGTGAGTAATGAGTCGATTACAACCGTAAGAGTTGTATTAGAATGGATGTTGAGATTGAGTACCACTAATCAGGTCGTGGTGATGTATAAGTTATCATTGATAGACTAATTAAGTCGATTATCTACCTATTGAATATTTATTCCTTCTTATCAGTAGAGAGTCGTATTACTATACGAGGAAGGTTGCGGTACAAGCATAGAATTCTAGTAACGATGATGTCTAGAATGAGATCCCAGATTCGATTTTCGATGTCGAGGGAGTTTCAAAGGTGATTGTGTATAAGCTCGATAAAGAGCATGGGTCCATATAATGATGGACGGAATAGCAAAAATATTTAAGCATGTGAAATGCGATGCCATAATACTGGATATTGATATAGATACATATGTTTTGTTCTCCTATGACAAACCTCTATAGTTCAGAGGTAGAATCCAAGCCAGATATTTGTGGCAGTATTTTTTTTCATATACAATTCTCTTCAATTCATTCTTTTCTCTCCTTTTCATTTTGTATAAGCTGAGAAGAACAACCCTTCCAGAAGGGGAGGTATTGCCGAATGACTATCTATCTGTGTGATAGAAGCCTAGTAGGATACCACATGTTGTTTAATTGCTTGTCAAGAACTACAGGCTGGCCACCTTCTGTACTAACTATGCAATAAAACAAGTGTTCATGATCATAGTGATCTCTCAATAAATTCTTTTACTTCTATACGAAGGACCAAGCTTTCGAAGATGAAGGCAGCTAGAGATGAAGTGGTACCAAGTACAGTGGTATTCCGATTCTAACGCGTTCGTGATACTAAGGTTGACGTGGTTATTAAAAGGTTATAGAATGCTAACGAGCAAAAGTATAACCAGTATAATATTAGGAACGGAAGATAGTAGCGATTACGAATTGGAAAAGAATGGGTATTGAGAAGCGAAAGCTATAATGCTAGAAGCTATGATGAGATTCTGTGTAATGGACTTGAAAGAATTTGGAATGATCACTTAATGCGGATGGATTTTTCTTACGATAATAGATCGTATGTCAGTATCGAGATATCGCCTTATGAGATCCTTGAGGGAACACAATGTCGATCTCCCTTATGTTAGGATGATGTTGCAGAGCGCAAGATGCTCAGACCAGTAGTGGTCCGAAGGACCAGGGATATAATAGATCTAATCAGAGGACGGCTGGTAGTAGCCCAAGATGGACATAAGAAGTATGTTGATTTGACACGAAAGAACAAAGAGTAGGAAGTAGGGGACCTAGTGCAGTTATAGGTATCCCCTTGGAAAGGATGGATGAAGTTCGGAAAGAAAGCAAAGCTAAGCCCTCGAATTATTGGACCCTTTGAGGTATTAAGACGTAATGGGAAGTTAGCATATGAGCTAGCCCTACCCCTGAACCTGTAGCAAGTTCATAACGTGTTCCATGTATCAATATTAAGGAAGTGTAATTCGGATGCCAGACAAATAGGGGCGTATGAGCGCATAGACATGCAACCAGGCGTAACCTATATGGAGTAACCAGGACGAGTTATAGATCGAAAAGGGACAAGTGCTTAGGAGAAGGGTTATCAAACTAGTCAGAGTTGGTGGTAGAACCACAATGTGGATAATTGACTTGAGAGTTAGAAAGTGCAATGCTAAGAAAGTAGACCTATTCATTTTCTATCTGATTCTGGGACGGAATCCTTTTAAGGAGGGGAGACTGTAATAACCCCAAAAATTTTGAACTTTTTGTAACCCTTATGAATAGTGATTTTGCTGATTATGCTGAATAAGAAAACTTTTCATGTCACACTATGTAGGGGTTCTTTTATTGATATTCTGAGATCTTATTAGTACTCTATATGGTATATAAGTGTATGTAAAGATTGTCAGAACCCAAATTCGAACACTTTGATTTTTCCCGAAAATCCACCAGATACCGAAAGAATTGAGTATAAGGTAACATGATTAAAAGGATTTAAATTCAAGGATTATAAGAGAGGATCATAAAAGGAATATAAAATATTGAGAAAGTTTTAGGGAAACCAAGTAATAAGATCCCGGGTATGATCCCTCAAGCGATAAACGAGAACGAAAGTTAAACGAACGGTATAACAGATCAGCGATCATTAGCCAAGTAATTAGGAGTTAATCAAAGAGGTTAGTGGAGGATGATGTCATCACACCAACAAGAGGAGAACAAGTGTAACAAGATGACATAGGTAGATGACATAAGCATGACCAAATGGGAAGGGTTGGTTGGTTGATTGTGAGCCACACAATTTTTACCATGGTAAAAGGTTAATTAACAAGCAAAAAGGAAGCAACCAAGCGAACACATTCATTTCTCTTCCCCCCATCTCCTTGCTCACGGTTTTTTTGAAGAAAAACAAGAAGAAAAATTTCCAAACCCAAGCTCCACTCAATCATAATTCAAGAGGTTTGTTTCTTTGGATCCTATATTTCATAACTAAGAAGAGCAAGTAGTTTGAGTGCTTTAATCAAAGGTTTTCTATCTCAAACAAATCATTTTAGTTTAGGGTGAATAGTAACTTTCAAGAACAAATTTTTGATTCTTGATTTTATTTGTAAGGTCAAGGTAGCTTAAGCATAGATTAAGGCTTCCATGGGCATTCCAAGGATCTTTCATTGATTAAAAGCTTCAATGAAGGTATAAAACTTCAAACCCTAGTTTTAATTTGAATATTTAGGAGTGGTTTTGATTAATATAGTTCATGAGAAGCGTGATGCTTGTGTGTTTAAAGTTTGGTTGGGTTGGTAGTGATTTGGATGATTGAATCTTGTTTATAGTTAATGAAACTTAAGTATAGTTAGTAGTTCATGTTTGTGGTTGAATAAATTGGAAAATCTTGAGGATATGGACTGATGTATTAAGTTTTGGATGTAGTTTGGTTGTATTGGTGGTTATGGGTTGATTTGTGGTTGATTTGTGGATGATTGGAGTAGATAAACTTTGGTAATCGCGTAAACATAGCCGTCGTAATGCCCGATTTACCTTAGACTGTTTTTGTTCTTAACATCAGGACCCTTAAACTCACTGTTAGGTTTTTACCATTGCCATGATTAGATAGTTCATGTTACGAGCTTCGTTTTGATATGTGGTTCGCTTGAATCCGATGTGCGGTTTAGGAGAAACGACCGTTTTAAGTAACGGCGTTTCGCGAACGAACCATTACCCCTCGCCTTAGTTTGAAACCTTGGTTAAGACCCTTAAATGACTAATTGGAGTATGAAACAATTATGTAAAGTGGACTAGGCAGTTGATAGAGTAGTCGTGAAAGAATCGCCTTAAAATTCTTAATGGTTAATTTATTAAAAATGATGGAGCTGAGGGTACTCGACCGACTTAAGTGAATCGTTAAGCGCGTTAGGGTTCAATTGGTTAAAGTCTAGTTTCTTAAGCGACCGGGGTTTAATTCCGACTTATGTTCTTGTTCATAGGTTATCGGACCCACTCTAAGCTTAAGTCTATCCGGGAGCACTCAGGCAAGTTTTCTACCCGTTATACTGTTGTGGTGATGTATATATGTATATGCATTATCTTGTGATAGATGCATGATTGTTATTAGCAAAATCTTGCGATATATTGGAGCATGCTAATATGGTTTATATGCATGCCTGTTTCATAATATTGATATCTAACTGTTAATTCAAATGCTTATAAGTTGCGTAATACCTATGCTAGAGATAAGCAGTAATTGCGTATACCCTTAGTATAGGGAACCCAAAGCCGAACATTTTCTAAAACTAGGAGTCGATGTTCCTGAGTATATTATATATATATATATATAGTTTTTAAAACTATTAATCGAATAAGGTTTATTCGATAACTTTATTTTAATTAATGAATATTATTTTGAATATTCATTCGAGGACTTATGACTCCGTTTATTTTATTTAATGAATATTTTTTTGAATATTCATTTGAGGACTTATGACTCCGCTTATTTTGTTAAATAATATTCTTTATTTTATTAAAGAATAATGTTTCGATAATCAAACTTATTTTCGATTATTCAAATAAAGATCATACTTTCGTATAAGTATATCTTTGGTCATTTATTATTCATTTCAAGTATGAGTTTTAAAACTTCTACTTCAATTATTTTTATAAAGATTATCCTTATGGGAATATTATTTAAATAATAATATTTGGATATTTTCTAATATATCGGGACTGATTTATATCATTAAATCAGCATTACTCCAAACATTCTTAAAAATGTTTTCGAGTCTTCAAAATGATTTTTAAAAGTTAGAGCGGATCCCAAAACTCATTTTTATATTTAAGATCTTCCTTTTGAAGGGGATTTAAATACTCGCTCAAAACCTGAGGGATCCGGCTCTGTGGTGTATTTTATTCGCAACAAGGTTGCTATTTTGAGAAAACATTTTGATTACTTGCCCAACGTTCGGGAAGTAAGTTCATCTATTTGAGTCGGCATAAGGAACATGGGCTCAGTGGGTGTCCATGAAAGTGTAAGTGGCTCAATGGGAGTCCATCAATGCGTAAGTGGCTGAGTGGCAGTCCAGTATAGGTCTTAATACGGCCAGGGTGATGACCAGTGGGAAATTCGTCCATCTACTAGTAGAAAATATTACTTATTGGTATCTTTGCCTGATCAGCAAGATATCAGGTTTATGCCACGGTTTTCTCCTTTCCAAATTCGTTGGATATTGCAACTCTGTTTATAATTTTCATAACAGAGGTTTTCAAGGAGTGTATGAAATGTATATATATAGGTGTATATATATATATCGAGACTTAATGAAGTATCTCGTAACTTCATTATTTATAATGATATTTCAAAGATTGAATCTATTCAAGTCTTTTTATTGTAGTCTCATCTATGTGATGAACTTTTGAAACTGATGATACCTTGAACGGTGGTAGTTCAAGTAGTATCCGGACAAGATATAAGTATATTGGAGTATCTTGTAACTTCATCTTTTCAACTTATATCTGGTTAATGATTATCTTATGCATGACAAAGATTTTCACAAAAACGTTGAGACAAGGTTAGATATATGAGATCACCTTGCAATGATATTTTTATACAGTTATAAACTGGAACTCTGTGTATATTATGCATGGAAGAGGACTTCCAAGATTTTGAAAAGTATATATACATATATACTGAATATTTTTTGACTTGGTCGCGATAAGATATCAAACTTGGTTCATTTCTTCTTGACCAAGACTTTCATGAGTACTATGAGAATGCTCATATATTGTTAATTATTATACATATTATTTCGGTGGGCTTGTTGCTCACCCTTGCTTTCTTTTTTCATCACACAACAACAAATAGACAAGATGAACAGGACCAAGCTCCCAATTTGCGAGCGGATAGGAAATGTTCCACAGTTTCCTGTAGGCGTTGATGCCGTTGTAGCTGAGGTAGGAAGTACCAATAGGCTAGGCTTTCAACTTCTGATGTACCAGACTTATGTCTCTATATGAATTGTAATAATGGCAAAGAAATGTAAATTTATTCAGAAACCCTTTTCAGGTGTAATGGTTTATAATTGTGGAATAAAATGACTTGTGTTATTTTTGGATATTCATCTCTGAGACTATAACTTGTGGTGTGTGTGTATATTGTGAGGTCACAGTACGCAGTAGTTGGTTGTTTATAAAGATTGAGTGTTATTAAGGGAAATGGAACTCGTGACAACCCGGATCCCCGACCCCGAATTTGGGGGTGTTACAGGAATTGTGCTGCCATATGTCGCTTGTTTGTTGGTTTAAAAAAAAATAGAAGAATAAACACAAAAACATACGCATGAAAGCACACCCACCCCCTATTATTCTCTCCTCCACCCTTCTGTCCCTCGTCCGTTTCTATCGCTTTTCCCGACGAGGCGAGCCGCCGCTGTTCCCTTCCAGTAAGCCGCGCGGTTGCCTTTCGATTCGGCTTTCGTTGATTGTTGGTATATATATACGTATATACTCCTGTGTATGTATGTGTGCTAGTTGGTTTGGGGATTTTGATGTTGGGTTGCCCTGTGTTCTTGGGTTGGTTTTTCGTTCCTGTTGCGTTTTCCGGCCATTGCCGATTTGCTCTTTTCAGCCAACCGCGCGTGCATGCGCGTGAAATTGGCTTATACATTTCTGTGTTTCGCAGATTGTTTTGTGATGATAAATTTCAGTGAAAATTTCCTTGACATTATTCGAATTAATTTATGAAAATTCGAGTAAATTTCTTGCGGTTATCTCGGATTAATTGATTTTTTTCCGTGAAATAAATTTAATTGTGTGCGGGAATTTTAATTATCGGTGGAATCTGTGATTGGAAACTCAACTCGGGTACCTCCGGATTTTACCGCCGTCCGCGATGAATTTCGATGAGCGGACGGTGGACCGTGATGATTGTTATCTGAGTCCTAATATTTTAATATAAATAAATAATAAATGTACCAATTTTGTTTATGTGTTCAAAGTGAAATAGTTGTTACATATTATTATTCGAGATTGAGATTGCGATTGTAATGGTTGATTGACTGTTGGGTTGAACTGGTGGTTGGGACTCGTGATTGGATTGTTGGATTGTGGTTGTTGTGTGTTTGATTGTTGTTGATTTGACGTCCAATTGCTTCGACGGGTAGTTAGATAAACAAAGGAGACGCTGCCCGATTTCCGGGAAATTGATCTACGGGAATACGGGAGCGTATCTGATGATTATCGGGACGTCAAGTGGCTATATTAATACATATGTGTTTTATACGAAACTTGATTGTAAGATGTGATGAAATATTTTGTCAAAACCAATAACCCTAATTTCATAATATGACGAGTATACGTATTTTCTGAAAACGAACACCGAACCAATTTTCGAGATTGTGAACCCTAATTGTTGTGTGTGTTATTATAATATACATAATTACGAGTCGGGTTTGGATATCGTTGGGTAGAATTGGTATCGAGGATATGTCAAGCATACCTAGACGTCTAACGTAGGGTATTTCGGCACTGTAGGTTCTAGTTGAAAACCCCAAAGTTGAAAGACCCGAGAGTTGGCATTGGACTAACGATAACCTAGTGATCAGTCGACAAGCGCAGTGAGGTTCCAAGCGAAGGACCTGAGCGTTGAAGTCAGATCCAGGATAGTCTGATAGTAAGGCGATAAAGTCGAGTGTCCAAGTCAGTCCAAGGTCAATCAGAGATAGTCGTAAGCTCTGCAAGGCAAGTACCCCTGACCATTCTTTTATGGTTCAGTATGTATGAATAGCTAAATGTTATATTCTCATAATGGAACAGAAACGTTTTAAGTTACGTATCCCCTGTAGTTATAAATCACTATTTTCAAATTGTTTTGGGGAAAAGTAACTTTGAAAGGTACCTATCTCGAATGAAATGAATTGCGAACTGGATTTTAAATGTGTGCTGGTTAAATAAATGAATTTGAAAATGAGATAGATACAAGTGTTTTTAAAACTGGATAAAACAGTCAGATATGGGATATATTGGGGCCAGAGTAGACCTATTAAAGTGGCGTAAGAGGCTAATTCGGTTGTGCACAATATATAACCGATTAGTCCAGCAGGTCAGAGACCTAGCTAGTCTCTAAGTTCCGGAACAGGTATATGGGATGACAGTGAGAGTCGTCCAGTATTGATAGCCTGATCAGCTGTCTTCACATATCCGTACATATCTGATTTGGCTTTGTGATTCTCGTAATGGAACAAGTGAGTTATACAGTGGATTTGGAAATAAAAATGGCTTGCTAGAATTAAACTCTGGTATTTGTACACAGCACACTACTATGTTTATTTTGTTGAAAGCATGCTAGTTTTGAGTATCCAGTTTATGAATGTTTTACATGTTTTGCAAGTGAGCTATAATCTCTGTTCATGTCACTTTTTTATCATAAATTGCTTTACTTGTTATTCATATAGTGGTACTGTTGAGCAAATGATTGCTCACCCTTGCAGAATGTTTTATATATGTATTGCAGATGCCTAGGAGATTCTTCCGTGGTAGTCAGGGCAGAGTTCCAGTTTCTTTCGCGTCAGGCTCCTCTGAGGTAGTTGTGTTGGACCAAAGATGGTCTGTTGAGTTGCTGTATTAAGATAGTATTGTTCAGATTATTTTTATAGGTTAGTTTTGTATTAAGGGTAACCTAAGTCATATTTAAACCTGGAAAAGGTCTTGGTAAAAAGGGGTCGTAGTTATGTATTATTAATGTTTTGGATTGAATTATGATTGTTATTATTGTTGTTGTTGACGTCAACTCCTAACCCCAGGGTTGAGGCCGTCACAGGAGTGGTACGGTGGGAAGCCTGATCCGAAGGGGCTTGGTTACTCATGTGATCACTTGCCAGGTGGACGGCCAACTGATCAGGCATATGTTGGTAGTACGACTCAGGCTAGTACAGTCGCTTGGAGAGCTCAGATGGGTGAGGCTAGTCCTTCACAGTCGCAACAGCACTAGCAGCAGGAAGCAGATGACAGTGCTGGTTTGGGTTCAGCGCAGTATAGGCGCTTGATGAGGAGGATGGATGCGATGCATGACATCCATAGTCATTTTGCACATGATCTTACCTAGGCGCTGGGGACATTATTCAGAGCCACATGAGTTGACATCCAGTGGCCGGTATTTGGTGAGGACTCTGTGTACCCGCCTCCAGACACTCCTGATACTCCACCCGTTGAGGGTGATGATCCCGATTCTGAGTAGGTATGCCTGATTCTGAGTAGGTATGCCTGATTCCTTACTATTAGCTTCACTGAGGACCGTGAATATTTTAAGTTTTGGGGTGGTAGTTAAGGAATATATGTTTGTGTGAGTCCATATAGTTTGCATATTAATGATAGTTTAGTTCATATAGTTGCATATTTTTCATGTAGTTTATTTTATTTTGCATATTAGTATGTTGCATATAATTTCATGCATTTGCATTATAATGTGATCCCTTGGTTTACTTTACCGATTGATTTGTGATATTGATGCAAGTGTAGTGATGTCGTATATAGTGATGTTAAGTCTTATCGAGTTTATTTGCATGCTAGAAATAAAAAAAGTTTACTGAGTCTTATAGGTTGCTTGAGTGCGAGATCATGATCATGGTTTGTTTGTTTGTCGAGTTTTAATCACATGTTTATATTTAGAATTTAGGATTTCTCTTAATGGTAATATAACATGGATATTTAAAAATTGGAGAAAAATATTAGATTTTATTGCTAGTTATTGTGGCTAGGTGTCAAATGGCTAGTAGTCGGCTCATATTTATATGAGTAGTCTAGGGTTGAGCGAGATGGAGTGAAACACACTCGTTCAGAAATTGTTAAAAAAGAGAAAAAAAAGAAAAAAAAGAAAAGAAAAATATGTGTTGATGCATAATTGATCACGAGTGGGCTCTTTAATACTCGAGTTATTAAGTTCTTAGGAAACTTTGTGCCTAGTGACCTAAGGCTTTTATAGTCTGGGATCCACTAACCTAACGCTCGCTACATGGGTATTATTTCATAAGTCTTTTGTGGACCTCACTCATTGCATGGTCAAATAAGCATATTTATGTTGTTAGGTGTTATGAATAAAAGCATGAATCCCTGTATAACTCCAATAAAATTGAAGTGTTGTCAGTCATTTTGATATTAGCGTTTATTCTATTTATAACCTTATGATTATCTTGATGAGTAGTGAGTCATGATTATTGATCTAATTCTGATAGTATATTTGTTAAGCATTTGCACACACGCACGATCTGGCTTGTGAGTTGAATTGTTGGATTTGATTGATCTTTGTACAAATAACTGCATTTGTTGAGATCTTGCTCATTGATTGGTTTAGTTATTCTGAGGGGATCATTTCATTCATGTAGCTTGCATTCATGCATTTTTGTTTCTTGTTCTTTGAGTCTGTTTATGCTTGAGGATAGTCTGTTTATGCTTGAGGACAAGCATCGGTTCAAGTTTGGGGGTGTGTTAAGTAGCATTTATGTCCACTTAGAACATCCTATAAAGGCTTGAATTGGTGTTTTTACTTGAGTTATTTGTGTTTTTGATGTGTTTTGTAGTGTTTTTGTATTTCAGGCATAGCTGAAGGAATCTGGAGGTTTAACATTGTTTTGGTGCTAAATTGGTGTTAGGAAGGTATCTTGAATAAATGCTCGTTGAATGCCATCAAGAATCAACAAAGAAAACAGAAAGAAGAAGATTTTCCAGAATGTCAGCGCGCCCGCGCTGTGATAGCGCGCGCCCGCGCCAGTTTGTCAGAAGGACAACGCGACCGCACGCCAGGTCGGGTTTTTAGAATTCTGTTTCTACTTGGATTTTAAGAGTTGGAAGCCCAGGATTTTTCTACAGCATATATAAAGCCTATCTAAAGATGTTTTTAATAACGAAGACTAAGGATAAGACAATGAGAAGACCTAGGAGCACAAATACAACCAAGGAGAAGAGGATCTAGTTTATTCTTGTGATTCTTTGTTTTAAGTTGTAATCTTGGATTCTAGTTTTCTTGTTTGTTGAACTTATTACTCTTGTTTAACGTACTTTGGTTTATTATTCAATTTATAAAGACTTAGTTATTATACGGTGATGATGAGTTCGGTTATGGGCTTATCATTATCGTGGGGTTCTAATGGATTTACTTATGGATTTCAATAGTTAATTTGTTTCGATACTTTAGTGTGTGGTGATTGTATAATTTCCTAGTATTGGTTGTGCTTATTCGTCTTATGAGCGTCGTGAACTTGTAAGATAGCGTGTTAATCTCTATTGAAGTGAAAGTGAATATAGGGGTTTAGAATTTGCCATGATAGCATAGGTTCATGTATTTGTTATACATGATTCGTATGTAATTTTAACCATCTTACTTGCCCTATGTAATCATGATATATAACTTGCACATTAAACCTTTATGTTGTCAAATTCTATAGACATATAGGATCTTAATATAATTGGTGTTTATTCAACTTCTATCTTTTTTGTGGATGTATGGTAGTAGGGTATTCGTACAACTAATGTTGGCGTTTACTAGTTTCGTGTTATCTGATTAGTTGACATCACCATTGTATGCTAATGTTAAGAACAAAGGCTATTGAATTAAGTAGTAATGAAGTTAGAATCCTATGTTTGTGTCATATAAGTAAGACAACCTAAATTCTCTTAGTTAATGTTATTTAGTATAATCTCTTAGTTAATCGTAGTTATAAACAATCTCAACTTGTTATCATCTTAGCATTGAATAATAACCATACCATTGTTGCATAAGTACATTAATTGAAATTAACCTAAACTAGTCTCTGTGGGAATGAACTAGAAAGAATTCTATATTACTTGTGAACGCATATACTTGCGTGAATTAGCGCGTGTTTTCGTCCTAACACCTTTCAAAAGGATGTAGTTGAAAAAGAGGGAATAAAACAGACTCTAGGGGCATCCACTCAACAGGGTGTCTCTATTGAAGAGCACTCTCCCTCGCGCATCCTGTAAAGAGTCTGCACCATCACTTGAACACATTCAAGTGTATGAAAGAAGAAATAAGGATGGCACACACTCTGAGAGCACATCTTTTGAAGCTCCCTCATCTATTCAGGGGAGCTGCCATCTTCTGAACATGGAAGATCATTGTTGGAAAGAACTTTAAAAACTTTAAGAGGATGACCAGTAGAATTCTCTATAATACGATGCATCACAGAGACGCCAGGATGACCTAATCTTTCATGCCAAAGTGTAAAAGATTTTGGGTCTATGAGTTTGGAAGCAATGACATTGTGTGACTCAATAGTTCTAATTTTCATCATATATATAATCCTGAGGAAAGTGAGTAAAACTTTTTTAAGATTTTCTTGTTGCCAGGATTAGCGGAAGTAATTAGAAGATATTCTCAATCAGCCTCAGTGGTAGTTTCAATGTGAAAATCATTGAGTCGGATATCTTTAAAACTAAGAAGATTTCTAGTAGACTTACTAGAATATAATCTATTTAGAATGTGTATGTGGGTACCATTAGGAAGGACGAATGCAGCTTTTCCAAAACCCTCGATTATATTAGATACGCCGAAAATTGTTCCAACTTGAGCTTCGGTTTTGGTTATATGGGTAAAATATTTTTGGTTCTGTAGAATCGTATGAGTGTACCACAATCAGCAATACATATATCTTCAGAATCCATTTTGTATATAATTAAGAAACATAATTTATTTGATAAGAACATAACACACTACATAGTTCAAACAAAATAAAGCACACAATATACACTACTATAGTAATTATATGAAACTAATCTTCAGCCTCCCATATGGAAGTTCCATTAGGTTCATTCGGACCATTAATGCTTTCCTCCAGTTGTGATTTTCGGAAAATCATCTATGTTATTGTTGGCGAAATTTGTTTCTACCATTTTCTCCTTTGATTTTTGAAAAGATTGGTATAGATTAACAAGATGATTTGGGGCATGACAATTACATGTCCAGTGCCCATCAATGCCGCACCTATAGCAAACATTTTCAGTTTTTCCTCCTCGTTGTGCCTTTCTTTTAATCTGTGATTCAGATTATCACTTCTGGTGACCAGAGTTGTTATATGGATGAAAATGCCCGTGGCTCCGACCTCGTCCACGGTACCAACCTTGGCTCTGTCAACCTCTAAACCCTTTTCCACGCATTCTGCTGGAATGACATGTTATTTACTTCAGGAAATGAGGCAGATCCTGTTGGACGGGATTAATGATTCTTAATCACCATATCATGATTCTGTTCAGCAACGAGGATAGTTGATAGAAGATCCCCGAATTTTTAAATCTGCGCTCCCTGTACATTTCTGCTAAGTTGATAGTGTTTTATCGATTTTTCTTTTCTCCGTAACTTTCTCACCACACATAATAAGCCTATAACTTATTTTGAACAAAGAAGAGTTATATGATCGAACACTCTTAAAATCCTGAAGTCTTAAATTAGCCAAATCATTTTCAGCTACAGGTAGATATACTAGTTTCTGGTGATCGAACCTATCCTTTAGATTTTCACATAAAATAAAGGGATCCTTGACTTCTAAGTACTCAGATTTTAAATCTTCATGCATGTGGTGTCGGGAAAAAATTATAGAGGTGAAATTTTCTTCAGCCGTGGATTTATTTTCTGCCTTTATTGCATCGCTTAATTTCTTTGAATTCAAGTGCAAATTTACATCTTGTACCCATGATAAATAATTATCTCCAGAAATGTCCACGGCAACGAACGACAAGCTTGTAATATTTGTCATACTAAATCTGAATTAGCACCAAAATTATTAAATTTTAATTCATTAATGTAAATATTACATAAAATATTAGTTAATCGGGTGCGTTAACAAATACGCAGTAATCAATGTATATATCATTATTATCATGGATATTATGAACAGATCTATATATAGAATGACAAATCGATTTTCACAGGTTATCTCCGATAAATAATAAATTTAAGTGAAAAAAATCATGCATTAGTTAATTGGGGCACAAAAGTTATTATCCGATAAGTATTCAATTTATAAATTAAGATTCCCGCTATATTTCGTCATTACCCAAAATTAAATGGTACCGTATAATAATTTTAATAGGCGATGCACCGACCATATATATTTAAATTATTAGTAGAGGGTGTAAATACGTCTACACCAGTCGTATATATATTTATATGTAGAGGGTGTAATCATGTGTTCTCATATATAGGTATATTTAAATTAAAATTATACCCTGTCAGTTTCGGCAGAGCTTCATGCTGATAATGTGTTGTAATATACTAGGTTTAATAATATTAGAAGTGGCTATCAAATCTAAGAGGGAAAGAATGATAATCGGAGGGAGGTAGAAAGAATATATTAGAAATGTTTGGTGCAAATTTTACATTGAGCAAGACCATGTATTTATAGCAAGAACAAGAGCATTCAATGCATTATCAAAATTTTTACTCCTAAAACTAACCTTGCTATTTTACCATTAACTTAAAAATTACTATCAATTATAACAAATTTATGTTTTTAACAAAGAGTATAGATGTTTTATATTGAACCGGCTAGTCACGTAACCCTTGAGTGTCCTCATGCATGCATTATGTATACATTTAAATGGTACTTTTTTTGTCAAGATTTGAATGGTACATTTGAAGAGACAAAAAGTTATTAATTGATATATTTACAATAAGGAAAAAGATTTTCCCATTTCAAACATCCTTTTCTTTCCTTTTGGCCCTCTCTGGCAGCCAGTTGCAGCATTACATTCTTATTATATACTGAGGCGTCCATAAATTGACTTCTGAGATGTGCAACTATGTCAATGCAAAAACTGTAGTTTTGATTTTGAAACAAACAGAGCATAAAAAGGAATATTCAAACTAAAGAAAAGCAACCGCTAATTTAGTATAACAGATAGGATTATGATTCTTGCAGTATTATTGAGCAGAATTTGTACCTGTTTTAAATAGTCTTATATAATATAGATATGTAGAATAAAGATAACTCATTGCTGGGATATTGTCTGAGCTTTTGCAGAATATTCACATTGTCTGGTGCAGTGTTGGTGATTAGGATTCTTTCACTTCCAATCAGAGGATACCAGGCGAGCACATATTAGAGCTTACGTGGAATTGCTGAAATGACGAATCAGACAATATGGGGCCAGTCATTAGACGAACATACTGACTGGTGGACGACGCTGATCTGGACATTCCATATGGCTTCGTAAATGCATGAAACAAGGCCAAATATGGGCGTCTACACAAGTGAAAACGAAATGATGAATGCATGCAATTTGATGAGTACATAGGCATGATTCATGAGTTACTATAGCAAATTAGCCATGCATTTCACATAATTTCTATGCAGCTGCAATTTTTGGTCGTTTGCTAGTGTTAATGCATGTGACTGGGACTGCAACAAATTCTTAGTCTTTATAATACAAAAATACCACATGCCACCCACAGGATTTTACAGCAATGTTAGTCAAGATCTCAAGGACAATGACGCGGCAAACTTACTAATATATATGCAGTATGCAGGTAAATGTGAACACATATTATACTTCACATCACAAGGCTGTAGTACGTACATTTTCATTGTAGACTTTAGCTTGAAGCCTTTAATTGTAAAACATATCCCAGAGAACAGCTAACTATAACTATCCTTTCATTAGCTAAGCATAACTGTATAAGAGTGTAATTACTTTTTAGCAAGATTCTTTAGGTGAACCCAGATCAACTAATCAACTTGGATTTCGAGTCACCTAGAGAAGTTTGTAACGGTTTTATACTTCAACAAACAAGTCTATATATATCTTGTTGGATGAATTTGGTAATAAGAAACTCAAGGGAAATTCAATTTCATAAAAGAAAGGACTTGGGATAACGGGTAAAAACGCTTTGCCTGGGCGGTTTTCTTCGGGGCTCGAGAGATGGAATTTACGTGAGTTGGGTTTAGAACGTCATGAGACAGTTCCAACAGCTGATTCTAATGTAATGTCAAACCTTCAGCGGCTTATCTGTCCGTCACGTCGGGTCTGCCGCTTAGTTGAACCCATTCTATGAAACAGTATCATATTTACTAGAATCGCAATCGGTTGCTTGCTTTCAAACAAACAGAGACAGAGACAAAGCCGGAAAGCTATCCACATATTCAACAGTAAATGGTATCAAAAGACTATAAACATGCTGAAGAAAATAACTGTAAAACTAATAATTTGAGCTAAAGTGTAGAAAGGCTTCAGGGGGAATCCTCAAGTGCTCTAAGTGTTGGATCCAGATATGGCTCTAGGTTCGCTAGGTTGTAAGGACCATGGTGGAGCTCCTTGCCAATAGCACTTAGCACTTAGCTCCTTTGACACTAGTCGCTTGTTCTTTGGTCATTATACCTATGCATAATGAGTTCTTTGTCTTGAAGAATGCAAATGATGCTTCTGGCTTATATGATTCTGCATTAATCTCAACTTTCCTAAGAATGCAACCGCAGTAAGAAGCAAGTCCAAATTAAAACAAGATGTATGTACCATTGTCAAGATATGATGACCCGTATCCTCAAGTCTCAACACATTCATCAGTTAAAATTACATCATCTTCCAAACCCGTGGCTAAAGTTACAATCTGAGATATCTTGAACAATGATATATAACTAGCCAGTTACCAATCAATATTATAAAGTAAGCCTACATGGTTGTTTATAGCAAGAATTGTCATTAGCCATATGCTTATGCTAATATTACACATATCACTAAAAGATTTGAACACCTACACCAGTTATGCATCTTCAAATGGCTTTTGCATTATTGCTTAAAGGAGAATCAAAACATGAAAGGAAGAATAGAATTTGGCAATGGATGTGCATTATTGGGAACTGATTCCCAATAGAAACTTTCTGTAGCTATTTGTCCTTCCAACCTGAATAGCACGAACCGGAACTATATAAGCCTAGTGTTGAAAGATGGTCGGTACTCAGTTTACGCGGAATCTACATAAGCATCCAGATCATCCTTGCATAAGCACAGGAAATCCTATTAATCAAGAAGATATAAAAGGGAATTTAATTTATCCATATTAGACTTTTGATTAATATATCTCCCTTCATAACATGCCCTTGCTAGAAATGGATAGTGTGAAGGGAGAATATTACCGGGAAGCCCTTCAATTCAGTTAATGCACAAGAATATTGTTGAGAAGGTGCATTGCAGAATTTTTTTTGGAAATTGTAAGCTTTCATCCATGCACTTACTAATCAAACACCTTTAGAACCCTACAGCCTAAAAAGAAGGGTATTGAGAAGTAAAAGTTTATCTATATATTTCAAAAATTTCTACTTTTAGAATCCAGTAATTAATTGAAATACCCAAAGACATATATGACATGGAAAGGTCCACCATGACCCTACTCATGAGGCTTTAGCTAGTATATAAGCACCTTGAACCATTCACAAAACTTGCTCCACCAACATTTTGATCTGCTAGTTCTGTTCTTCCAGCCATCATCATTCAAGTTTTTGAGGTGAGTGCTACTAATCAAAGCTTGTTTTCTCCCTATAAAAAATTTAAGGGTTTGAAACTCTGGTTTCCTATTACCTTTCCACCATAATTATGTAGTAGTCTACATATCTAGGCTATTAGCACCACAGATATGATGGAAAATATAGCCATTTATTCTACCATCTATAGCCGTTTATTCTACCATCTATTTAAAAATTTCGATAGTTAAACTAACTATTGGTCTGTCAACACACACATCTATATACATGTCTGCCTGATGTTACTACATTTCCGTTTTGCCAAAAACTTGGAAACTAACAGCTACAAGGCTCTCACTAAACCCCTGAGATAGATAAAGAGATAAAATCAGCATATCCATCTTAGCGATTCTTGCTCTAGTCTCTGATTTGCATTATGTAAGCTCATAAATAAAAAAATTAAAATGTGATAAAATTAACATACTTCAGCTCTTTCCTCAGTAGTTCAACATATCAAGAAAAGGAAGATGCAGAAAAGTGGAGACTGGATGTGTGGTTCATGCCAGTACTTAAATTTTAAGAGATGGGATTCATGTCAGCGCTGTAGGTTTCCTAAGGTCGGAGGTGAATCTTGTCATATGCCTTCATATGGGATGAGTAGAACAGAAGGTTTGCCTGGGGACTGGTACTGCCATGAAATTAGATGTGGAGCACATAACTACGCTAGCAGGGCGAGTTGCTACAGGTGCGGTGTTCCTAAAGAAGATTACAGTGTACATGGGGCAGGCATTATGGGATCAGAAGGTTATGAATACAGTAACACAGTACCACCTGGCTGGAAAGCTGGTGACTGGGTTTGCAATAGGTACGTTCATGTCTACTCTATCTTCAGTTTATTTATTTAAACTGACTTCTAGTGATACTTTGCATTGACACATTAGACTATTAATGCAGTTAAATCATCTTAATTATGTACATATAACTATTGGATAAGTTGTCATTTATGTAAATTTCCTATCTTATATGATTGTAACTGGATTTTACAGAATAGGATGTCACATACACAATTATGCCAGTAGGACTGAATGCTATAAATGCAAAACGCCACGAGAATAGGGTAAGCAATGTCAGTAATTACTGATTTGTTCATAACATAAATTTCTGTTTAGTGTAGTACTAAACCTTCAAAATGCATTGTATCAGGCAGCGCAGTCTAATAAAGTGGCCTAACAGAAGCACTATCGAAAATGTATCTGCCACTCCAAGTTCCAAACCGCCCTGACAAGATTCAAATATGTATTCTAAGTAATAGCTATATCATATTTATCTATCTGATTTCATGGTTAATCAAACAGCTAAAGGTTGTTGCTTGTCTATCCAATTACTAAAGTACCAGGTCTTTCCGAAGAAGGTTTATTAGTGTATAGTATGGTCGTATCTGTACTAACAAAAAACTAATGAAATCCTTTTGTCTTCTGAATAATACTTTTCTATCAATATACTGGTGTTTCATGAATTTTAACAGTACTATTTACTAATATGCAACTTTCACATCAAGCTAATCAAGGACAGCTAGATAAAAGAACATAACGGGCCCCCGGTAATTGACCAATGCTTCAACACACCAATTTATAACAGGAAATAAGAATTATGTAGTAGAACAGTACAAAAGATTCAAATTGCCTTTTACATGAGTTCACTTCAGCATCCAGCTATTTCATGGAGCAATAATTCTTATACCCTCAACTAGGGGTGTACGCGGTTAAGTTTGGTGCGGTTCGGAGGTCAAAATCGCACAAAACCACATAGAGCGGTTTTCTTAAACCTCCAACCTTAGTCGCATTGGCGGTTGCGGTTAATCGCGATTTTTTCAGTCACGACTTTGCGGTTGGTGCGGATCAACTTATGGTTCAACCACCGACTTGTACGATAAATTATAAATAAAATAGTTCATTAAAATATACCTACCAAATATTAGAATTTTGTAAAATTAAAATGTTCTACATGTGTTTAATTTAATGTAAATTGTAAAATATATCGAGCAGTATACTACAACAAAATAGAAAGATAGTACCCCAAGCCCAACACCCCAAAGGCCAAACTTTTTATTCTATAACTTTTATATACGGTGTCTTATAATATCTCTCTCTATATATATATTTATATTTATATCTTTGATATATATATAAAGCGGTTTGCGATTGCGGTTCGAGTTTTGCGATTATTTAAAAATCAAATCGCAGTCAATCTACGGATTTACGATTTCTGTACTTTCAATTCGCATTCGATCCGTATTTTACGATTATCCGCAACAAGCGATGCGAATGCGAGCGATTGAACGGATTACCTGTACAACCCTACCCTCAATCATCAATTAACTTAATTATCAATGATTGTATTGACATGAACCAGATGCTATACTTTATTAGCACAGAAGCCATATGCTGCAATAGAGTCAATTCTAAATTTTAAGTATTTTCATTGTTTATATTTTCGTTTACCTTCACATTTGGAAATTATCAAGAAAAATTCAACCATAACAGCATAGCATTAAACCGTAGTTCATAACTTTGCTGTGACTTCGACAAAGTTGGACCATTTAATTGTAGTAGATATATTCAATATATGCCAAGTGCAAAAAACGCATATCAGGAGCCCATATTGACATAAAGAAAAGTTATATATTTGTAAATTTATATGTCAGTAATTAGGCTTTGATAACTTACACAATTATTTTCTACAATTATCATTCCCAGGCCCAGTAACACAATTATCATTTAGTAGAAAAAATAATTAACACAATTATTTTGTATACACAAGCATCATTCCTAAACGACCATTCTAAAATTAATGAATTATGTTTCTTAAGATATGATAACTAGCGAAGAAGAGTCATAGGCATGTCATTACAATTGGTCAAGTTCCAATATTTGATGAGACAAGACACCTTAATTAGTCTAACTCTATAATCTCTTCTATACAACCTTTTGGTTTGCATATATAGTAAAACAGCTGACTTGATCATATAGCAAAACATACCTAAAACTAGAAGACCTAACAGTATTTGCAGGAGATACCCGATACATACATTCATTAAGGATATTTCTTTCAATATGCAATTAGTTTAAAATCAGTTGTGTTTGCTGGTCTAAATCATTTACTAATATTTAAAATACTTTGTCCTCAGAGCTTTAAACTAAATCTCATGTTTATCTAAATGTGGCTCAAATTTTAAGTAAACACACTAGTGGATATAGCTAGTTAATGTCTAGATTCAGTAAACATACAAGCATCATTTATCCAAAAAAAATCAACATGCAAGCATACCTTTAGTGGAAAATCCCGGAACCTTGTGCTTCAAGCATGAAAGCCACTTCTGTGATTATATTTAAATGATCCCCGTTGTCTCTTGGAAAGGTAAATCTCGAGATCATCTAAAAGATGAAGAGGCTTTTCATGTATTGTACACACAAGACCCCTTATCAGTCTTAAGAAGCTTCAAACGTACAACTTGATTTTTAATCAACACAACAATATTGAATTAATTATCAAAAGGCAAGCAATAGTCTTAAATTTTTAACAATAGAAAATAGGCGAAATATTTAAAAAACTTAAGTGTGCTTGTCTGATGTCCCGCATATATTTCCCTGGAAGACCAACTCTACACAACTTAATAGAAGCCACTGAACGGATCTTATTTTATACTTCAAAAAAAAAACACTCCCCTAGCTCAACGGATAAGACCACCGTAATTATTTGACTATATCACTATAGGGAAAACTCTCACCAGCTGAGAGTAACAAAATCGATCGAGCTCTACTGCCATGTTCTATCTTACCCCCGCTCTTCAGATTTGGCCATCTTAGATATGTTAGACACTCGGGTGCAACACTTATTCACTGTTAATTATGATTGAAATCTGCACATTTTGATTAACTGACATATCAAGACTAGATGAACTTGGAATGTAAAAAAATAATGTTCTTTTACGTTTTTACACTGGCATATTCACATTTGTCATTTGTACACCAAAACTCGTTTTCTATATTTCTTCGGTGAATGCCCTTCATCGAAAAACAAATATATTGTTCCAAATAAATTTCGTTCATCATGAGAAATTGTCGGAGAATGTGGGTGTTCGCATCCAATATATACTGCCTTTTAAATGAAGTAAATGGAATTAATAGGTTATATCTCTATTTTGCAATGAAGAGGTAACTTAGAAAAGAAAAGAAATGAATAGAAAATGATTAATTTTTTTTTTCTTCCATAAACATAAAGAGAATTTCTTCTCAATTTTTTAGCTTTTTATTCTCTTTCTTCCCAAAATCATTCTGAAACAAATCTTCTCTCCTGATTTTTTCGAATGTGGGAAGAAAATTTAGAAAAAAATATAATGAGAACTTCTTCCCAAATCTTTAACTTTTTTTCCCTTTTTCCCAAAAATCATTTCTGGAACAATTTGTGGAAATATGTTCTTTTTCTTTCCAAAAATGTTTCCTGAACACAGTATTAGAGTTCTGTCTATAATCGTAAAAATTGTGAGGGCTAAATCATTAATAACCCAAAAAAAAGATATATAAGAAGGAAGCAGAAATAAAAAGAACGCCTTATGCCAAGCCGTTTGCCGAATCATACGTTTGCTTGTCCCATACCATCTTTTTCATAGTAAAGGTACGTGTGCAAATGTGTTAGAATTCAAACTCTTCGGTCAACAAATACTGCAAGATGAATATCTAGAAGATTGCAAATAAATTACGGCTCAGCATAGGCAACTTCCAGAAACTTTTAATGCATGTATGTGAAATGAAGAAGTCAGCAACAGCTATTAAGTTGTAAAATCAAGTTTAAATCCTTGAAATAAGGTAGGCTGCATGTTTCAGAGGATAAATACGTAAGAGATGAGATAAGCAATTCTTATAGTATAAATAGACATACTCAGGATCATATATCAAATACACAGGAGTAAGGAAAAAAAAAGAGAGAAGGAAAAAGGAGCTGTAGCTCAGTTAAAAAAAATAAAAGGCCGTAGCCTTAGCCGGTGACAAAGAAAAGATGTATGTAATTTCTTTGTTTGTAATATTATAAATAAAACACCTGGTTGCTATTACGTATTAATATATTTATATACTGTATTTTGAGTTGAAATCGAAAATAATTATATAAAACCCATTACGTTTCCAACAAGTGGTATCCGAGCCAGGTTACGTTTCTGAAAAATGCGAGCATGATACTACCGCAAATTCCGAAGTTGACGGCAACAAATTATGGAAACTGGAGCATACAAATGAAGGTGTTACTCGGGTCTCAAGATATTTGGGATCTGGTTGAAAGCGGGTATACTGAACCAGATGCAGCTGCTGAAGTAGGCTTATCAAATGACCAGAAATCAATTTTAAAGGAGACACGGAAAAGAGACAAGAAAGCTTTATTTTTAATTATTCAAGGTGTTGACGAATCAACCTTTGAAAAAATCTCGGAGGCAAAAACATCCAAGCAGGCGTGGGAGATTCTGCAGAAATCATTCCAGGGTGTCGAGAAAGTCAAAAAGGTGCGGCTACAGGTGTTGCTTGGTGAGTTTGAAAATTTAAAAATGAAATCCTCAGAAAATATTGGTGAATTTGTTACGCGTTTGAAAACGGTGATAAATGAGATGAAACGAAATGGTGAAAGCCTTGATGATGTCCGGGTCATTGAAAAGTTGCTCCGTTCGTTGACAAGAAAATTTGATTATGTTGTTACTTCTATCGAGTAGTGAAAAGATTTGTCAAAATTTCGATTGACGAGCTGGTTGGTTTGCTTCAAGCTCACGAGCAGCGGATGAACCAGTATGATGATGCAAGCCATCTGGAGAAGGCGTTGCAAAGTAAAGTATCCATTGGCGACAGTTCTGGCAGTAGCAGTTCTGTACGTGGCAGAGGTGGCTTTAGAGATGGCTACCGAGGTGGACGAGGACGTGGAAGGTAGTTTTTGAACAGACGCCAGAATTCTGAAGGTTTTCAATCATCTGGTCGTGGTCAAAATTTTAGAGGCCGAGGACGAGGTGGATTTCAACGAGTTGACAAATCTCAATTTCAATGTTATAATTGTAATAAATTTGGTCACTTCAGTTATGAGTGTAGAGCCCCAAAGGTGGAAGAAAGAAGTCATTTTACTGCAGCAAAAGAAGATAAAGACGTTGACACTGCTATGTTCCTCACTTATAAAGGAGATGAGGAAAACAAGAAAAATGTTTGGTATCTTGACTCGGGAGCCAGCAATCATATGACTGGCCATAAGGATTTATTTACGGAGATAGACGAGACCATCATTGGAGAAGTTACTTTTGGTGACTCGTCAAAGATTCCGGTCAAAGGGAAAGGTACAATTACGATTGTGTCAAAGAATGGTGAGAAAAAATATATAAATGATGTTTATTGCTTTGAAAAATAATATCATCAGTCTTGGCCAACTTGTGGAGAAAAGGTATAATATTTGTGATGCAAGATAATTCTCTCATCATCAGAAATCAGGTTCGAGAATTAATTACAGATGTGGAGATGTCAAAGAATCGCCTGTTCACCCTTGATATGCAGAAGTGCTTAAAGTCGGTCATTAAAAATGACTCGTGGCTGTGGCACTTGAGATATGGTCATTTGGGATTTTCTGTCTTGAAATTATAATCAAAAACAAAGATGGTGGACGGCTTTCCAGAAATCAATGAACCAGAAAATTTGTGTGAAGCATGTGTCAAGGGGAAACAACACAGATAAAGTTTTCCTGTTGGAAAATCATGGAGAGCCAGTAGGCCATTGGAGATAATTCACACAGATATAGCTGGTCCATTGATATCCCATCACTTGGAGGTAATAGGTATTACCTAACATTTATTGATGATTTTAGCAAGAAAAGTTGGGTGTATATCATCAAAGAAAAATCAGAGGCTCTTGATAAATTCAAGGAGTTCAAAGCACTGGCGGAAAAATAAAGTGGACATTATTTGAAGACACTCAAATCAGACAGAGGAGGCGAGTATACTTCAAACTTGTTTAGAAGCTTCTGCCGAGCACATGGAATAAATCATCAATTGACAACGGCCTACACTCCTCAACAAAATGGCGTTGCAGAAAGTAAGAATCGCACTATTCTTGATATGGCAAGGAGTATGGTGAAAGCAAAACACTTGCCAAGAATTTTCTGGGCGGAAGCCGTTCAATGTGCAGTTTATTTGTTGAATCGTTGTCCAACAAAAAGTGTCAGAAACAAAACTCTGAATGAAGCATGGAGTGGTAGCAAACCATCAGTTGGACATCTCAAAATTTTTGGGTGTATTGCTTATGCCCATATTCCCGATCAGAAAAGAAAGAAGCTGAATGACAAAGGCGAAAAGTGTATTTTTACCGGATATGACAAAAGAAGCAAGGTGTACAGACTCTACAATCCCCTGACGAAGAAATTAATCATTTCTCGAGATGTTTAGTTTGATGAATCAGATAACTGGAGATGGAGCGAGAAAGAAAGAAAAGTTACTGGTTTATTTTTTCAGGATGATGATAATGATGATGACTCCAATACTGAAGATGAAGGAGATGATGATCCAACTCCACCACAAAGTCCAACTCAACAAACTCCCGCATCAACACCATCAACGGGAGTAAGCAGCAGTTCAAGGGGAGCACCGAGGAAAATGCGAAGTCTGGATAATATCTATGAAGCAACAAGTCCGGTAGAAAAATCCTTCGATTATTCATTATTTTGCTTAATGGCTGAATGTGATCCCCTTACATTTGAGGAAGCTTCTGAAGAAAGCAAATGGAATAAAGCTATGGACGAAGAGATTGGTGCTATAAAAATAAATGACACTTGGGATCTCACAGATCTTCCAGAAGGACATAAAGCAATCGGTGTCAAATGGGTCTACAAGACCAAGACGAATCAGGAAGGTGAAGTGGAGAAATAAAAGGTTAGTGGCTAAAGGTTACAAGCAGAGATATGGCATTGACTATGATGAGGTATTCGCTCCAGTTGCAAGAGTTGATACCATATGACTTTTGACAGCAATTGCAGCTCTGAAGCAGTGAAAAATATTTCAGATGGATGTCAAGTCAGCATTTCTCAACGGTTATCTTGAAGAAGAAGTCTATATTGAGCAGCCTCCCGGATATGTTCAGAAAGGCCGGGAAAATAAAGTCTACAGACTGAAGAAAGCCTTATATGGTTTGAAGCAAGCTCTGCGAGCATATAATCCAAGGGTTGATGAATATTTTCAGAGAAATGGTTTCGTGAAGAGTCCATACAAGCATGCCCTCTATACGAAGACAAATTCAGGGGGATATATTATGATCGTGTGCTTGTACGTGGATGACATGATCTTTACAGAAAATAACCCTGGTATGTTTGATGATTTTAAGAAAGTTATGACTAACGAATTTGAGATGACAGATATTGCTCAAATGTCATACTTTCTTGGAGTCGAGGTGAAGCAAAATAAAGACGGAATTTTTATGTCTCAGAAAAAATATGCAGAGCAGATTTTAAAGAAGTTCAGAATGGAGGAATGCAAGCCAGTAAGCACGCCAGCAGAACCGAGCATAAATCTCAGAGTTGATTCAACAAGGGAGTCGGTAAATCCGACATTGTTCAAATGTTTGGTTGGAAGTCTGAGGTACCTAACTTTTACTCGTCCAGATATTATATATGCAGTTGGATTGGTTAGTAGGTACATGGAGAAACCGAAGCAAGATCACTTCATGGAAGCTAAAAGAATATTGAGGTCCATAAAAGGTACACTTGATCATGGTCTATTTTTACATGCATTCTCAAGATTCGAAATTAGTTGGTTATTCAGACAGTGATTACGGTGGAGATTTGGATGACGGGAAAAGCACTTCGAGATATGTTTTTCATATCGGCTCGGCGATATTCTTATGGTCATCAAAGAAGCAACAGACAGTCGCTCTCTCAACATGTGAGGTGGAATATATTGCAGCAGGAGGAGCAACATGTCAAGCTATGTGGTTAAGTTATATTTTGGGCGAGTTAAATCTTGCAAAGGAAGGCCCGGTTAAACTTTACGTGGATAATAAATCCGCTATTTCTCTAGCGAAAAATCCGGTGTCACACAGTCGCAGCAAACACATCACCATAAAATATCATTTTCTTCGCGAAAAAGTAAATGATGAATTGTGGAATTAGTGCACTGCAAGACTGAAGAAAATTTAGCGGATATATTTACAAAAGCGTTAAAGCCGGATATGTTTAAGAAAATGAAAGAGAAGCTCGGAATGCAAAGTCGAGTTTGAGGGGGAGTGTTAAAATTCAAACTCTTCGGTGAATAAATACTGCAAGCATGAACATCTAGAAGGTTGCAAATATATTACGGCTCAGCAAAGGCAACTTGCAAAAACTTTTAATGCATGTATGTGAAATGAAGAAGTCAGCAACAACTATTAGGTTGTAAAATCAAGTTTGAATCCTGGAAATAAGGTAGGCTGCATGTTTCAGAGGATAAATACGTAAGAGATGAGATAAGCAATTATTATAGTATAAATAGAACATACCCAGGATCATATATGAAATATACAGGAGTAAGGAAAAAAACAGAGAGAAGGAAAAAGGAGCTGTAGCTCAGTTAAAAAAAATAAAAGGCCGTAGCCTTAGCCTATGACAAAGAAAAGATGTATGTAATTTCTTTGTTTGTAATATTATAAATAAAACACCTAGTTGCTATTATGTAAATATATTTATATACTGTATTTTGAGTTGAAATCGAAAATAATTATATAAAGCCCATTACGTTTCCAACAAGATGTGCTAAATTTCATAAAAAAGGTGTGTGTGCTATGATGTATTGTCAAGTAACCGGTACTATTGATTAAACCGGAATAAGTTGATAACATAAACATAAACTATCAAACATACAACAACGTAGATGTATTAAAATGTCGGGTACCAAATAGACAACAACATAAATATATTCAAATATCCAGGATGTGGTAGGACTCAAATCGAGACCACTCCCTAAAATGTAATACCATGTTAAGTAAGACCCAAGAGGATTTCATGCTCTTGAACATGTATATCAGGTTCGAAATTTTATGGCATAAATGTGGTACCAATGATATATATATCATGTTCAACATTTAACACCGAGTAACATGAAACATTATATATTACGATGTTATCATAAGATTACATTAGCCTAATATTGAACTAGGGTCTCATGAACATATAAATAAAGTTTTGATCATACCTGAAACGAATGCGGGTAGTGTGGTAAAATTATTAAAAATTTGAATCCCGGCCTGGAGGGGTGATTGAGGTGCGCTGGGGTAGACCCATGATTCTAAACTTACTGGGCATGGTGTAATTTTTTTTGCGAATCCTGTATATGTAAAAGTAAAATCACAGTGTTCAAGAAAAATAAGTAATAAAGTACTAATTTATGGTGGAAAAATAAAGTAAAATTTACTCGGAATAAAAATAAATGTTTGACCAAACACTCATTTAGTGTATTAAAATTATAAGATACATAATGGTATATTGGACTCACATTCAATCAATTGTATTATATTCAATTATAAATAAAAAAACTAAATAATTTCAAAAAAAAGAATAAAATAAATCAATCAGCCCAACTGATCAAATAAATAAATAACATCCTTAAAGAAAAAAGTCGATTTAAGGATGATCGATGAACAATATGATAACCGATAAAAAGACCTCTTTTTTATTTGTAGTGGTGTAGCCCCGTGTACTTGTCTTTTTTTCTACTTTGTTTACAACATAAAATATGGTAATGTACTGTCCTTATTTTCAAGATAATGGCCCATTTAATTTTAATTGAAAGCTTCTCAAATCTTTAAGTGCGCTAATTTGTAGCTGAAATCATATATATAAAATTTTAATGGGCCGTTAAAATTTCACAGGGGTTGGAGCCAACCGTAGCCATGGGCTGGGTACGCCCTGCGCGTCACAGGCCACATCGGAGACACCACTTTAGGTTTTACATGACCAGAACGCCAAGTCCAACCATTCCAACGTGGCCTTTGACGTGTAGCGATAGTCGATGGGATCAGAAAAATATATAGAGATGTTGAGGCGGCAGGCCGCCGTGGAGGGAGGCATTTGCTGATTTTCAAGCTGAGTGTTTACTGAGGAGGGTACAAGTGCGGGGTTTCCATGTGGCTAAATGACAGGCGGAGATGTGCTTTTACTGCCACCATCCGGGCCCTCGTGGCCACGTCAACATGGAGGGGCTAAATTAATTTAAATTTAGAATAAGGTATGAGCTTGAGCTGTCAGACGGATAATTTGGATACGGATCTGTCTATATCTGTATCCGGATCCGAATTTAAAAATTCATATTTGTATCCCTATCCGAATCCAGAAATATTTTAAAAAATAATATATGTATCGGATACAGATAATATCCTGATCTGAATCCGATTTTCAATCAGATTTTTTATTTTATATTAAAAAATATAGTAAAAATTAAAAATTCATTTTTAACAATTAAAATAAGAGATCAAGTGATTTAATCATATTTTAATTTTTCAAAAAATAATTTCTTTTTTCAATATAATCGTTATTTTTAAATTGTTGATCTCAAATTATTTTTTTTCTATATGTCTATAAAATTTGTATAAACATAATATCTAATATATATATATGTGTGTGTGTGCGCGCGCGCGTGTGTTTGTGTATACATTACACACTATAAATTTAATATAATATATTTTTAAATTATTTAAATATTTAAATATAAAACATATCTATTCGGATTCAGATATTATCGGATACGAATATGCCTATATCCGTATCTGTATCCGCAATCGTCAGATTCGAATACAGATAATATCCATTTTGTTTCGGATACAGATAATATCCGCTTTATTTCAAATACGAATGCGGATTTTTCGGACGAATATCGGATTTCTCGAATTTTTTTGACATCCCTAGTTTGAACGGAAGTAGGGGGTTTAAATTATGGATTGGTATACCATCTCGCTTCCTTGATGTAATAATTTTACAATAACGACAGTGGTACCAAATTTATACCCAAAATGAATCCCAAATGATACGTGTAAATTATTTATATTTATTTAATATTATGGTTCGTGAGTTCAAGTCTTTTAATTATAATATTTGTGTTTAATATGCCCTCACAAGATTTTTACATATCTGTGTGTTTTGATATCAAAACGTAGTTCTGAATGAATGGGGGGTGAGATTCTTTATATAGATATTAGATGTCCATGTGTGTGCAAGACATGCTTGTACAATAACAAGACTAAATCAAATTGACAACCCCAAGTAAGTTGTATTGTAATATATGTTTTGCATTTTTGTATTGTAATATTTAAGTCTGTAAAAATGTACAAGAGCAGACTGGAGTCTTTTTCTGTAAATATATCAAGCCTAAGAATTCTATGTAGAAGAAGATCAAGAAGATCATGCCTCAGAAGAATTATGATGAGGCTTGGATTTGAATAAATCTGTTTTGAGAAAAATATTATAAGTCAAGATCTCTACAAGTCACAGATTAAGTGTTATAGAGAATTCATTCGAGAACTCCAAAATGACTTATCGACAAGTCAGGAAAAGCTACTAGAGAACTCAGAGATATCGACAAGTCAATTTGAAGACATGAAGAATGGAGATATCGACAAGTCATTTTTCATTAAAGAACTCTTAGTTATCGATAAACCAATTTGTCATTAGAGAGCTCAGAGTTATCGATAAGCCAAGTTGTCACTAGAGAACTCTGAGTTATCGATAAGAAAAAGTGAAGACATGAAGATGAGAGATCTCAATAAACCAAATTCTCTTATAGAGAACTCAGAGACTTCGATAAGTCAAAACAACTATAGAGTGATTATCAATCTTGATAAGCCAATACACTTATCGAGATGTCAAGTTCTCTATATACCAAACTGGAGATCTTGAGGTAAAACTCAAAGTACAAAGTGTAGACAAGTTCAATATCCAAGATTATTAATCAATAAACAATCTAATCAGTTGGATTGACAAGTCTACAAAAGCAGCTTGAAGAGTACAAGTTCAAAGGCCAAGATTAACTGACAAAGTAAAGTCACAGACGTGCAAGATTAGCAAAGATACACTAAGCTAGAAATAAAAAGATTTGATTATCCAAAACTAAGATTTAGTACATGTTAGTGCATGTTGTGTAATAACCAGTGTTTACTGTTCTATAAAGTAAGTACTGGATACTTTGCTAGAAGTAACAATTTAGATAAGAAAATCTTGTATTCTCTCAAGGAAGAAGCTAAGCTCTTTATCAACAAAGAGCCTAGAAATTTTGTAGCAAAATATTTTTAATTTTAAAATAAAATTAAGTAAGTTTTAAAATATTTGTGTTCACTGTTTAATATGTCTAAATTCAGTACTAAAACATTTAACTATAAGATTTTAATTTACTTTGTTCATCACCATAAACACTTCAAGAAAAGCAGAAAAACACAAAAACACATTCATTCCCCCTCTGTGTGTGATTCATTATCTAACACCATGTATTGGATTAGGATTCAGAGACTTGGTGAGCAAGTCTCCGTCTTTGATTAGACATTGGAGTTCTAAAACATAGGAAGCAGATTCCTTGATGATTTAAGTGACTTGGAGGCTACTTTTCATAGAGTTGTATTCTTAATTGGATACATATAATGATTTGTTTATTTATCACATTTATTAATTATAAAAGAGTAATTGTACTTTACACCCCTTATAAATATTCTCTTTTTCGACTTGATCTTAAATTTTAAATTTTGGCAGTATGTATCCCTCAATTTTAAATTTCGTTTCATATCGCACCTCTTTTAACAATTTTCAGGGGTAAAATCGGAATAAATTTTTTATGTTTATATTAAAATAAAATAGCTACAAAATATGTACCAAATTAAAAAATCGTAAAATACATGTAATGTTATTCGACATTCTTTTTCTGAGAATCCACTAAACTAAACTACAAAAACCAAAATTTTCTACTTTATTTGATTTGGTTTGGATTTCATAATATAATAATCTACTAAAAACCATCGAATTTTATGTTTATGTTTGGGTTCAAGATTTCGTTAATTTTATAGCATTTGGTTTAATTAGAATTTAACTGAAATATGAATTATAAATATTTGATTTAATTAGAAATTAACTAAAATATGAATTATAAATATTTCAGAAATCTCTGTATATTTATTTTTCAAAATTCAAAATTCGTCTTGGAATTTTTCAAATTCTAAGAAAACTTTCTAGTTGTTAATTTACATCTTTAATATGTAAATTGTACACAAGGTAGAATCAAAGTGATCAAAAGTATATAGAGAACCGAGTTCTCGATAAGTCTAATTGACTTATCGACAAGTCATTTTAAGACTTCTCGAGTGAGTTATTGATAAGTCAATTTACTGACTTCTCGAGAAGCTTTATTATGACTTATCGATAAGCCATTGTAGAGTTCTCTATAAGTGTTAACTTACATAATTCTCTAAAAGTATCATTTTAGACTTATAATTAACTCAGAACTGAAATAATTTAATTCATTAAATTATTTTGGTAAAATTCTTTTGGCAAAATTATTCTGATTTTATTTTGATTTATTCAAATAAAAATTGGAAACAATTCAGTCCATTTTGGACAAACGGGGTATTTATTTGACATCTCGATAAGTTAATTTTTACTTCTCTAAAAGAATAAATTAAAATGACTACTCGATATGTAATTCACCTTCAAAATGACTTCTCGATAAGTATACTCCAATCGTCTATTTTTGACTTCTCGATAAGTCATCTGTTTTTACTATAAATACCCAGACATCTCGATACACATATACTTACGCCTTCGAGAACTCTAAGTGACCTAGCTTTTTCAATTCCAAACCAATTTCTCTCTCGTTTCAAACCCTTTCTCACTAATTTTTCTTACCTATTCAATCTTACTCAACAACAATGGCCCTCAACAATGTTAGAGCTCTAATCCTAGAGAAAGGAACCAACTATATTTCTTTCACTGATGTTAACCAAGCCCCTGGAAGTTTCAAGGGGTTTGTGAATTTTTTTTCTGAATCCTATCTTGCAGGTGCTTTAACAGCTAACCCAGCCCTATACTTGGATGTCCTGCATGAATTCTGGACAACAACAATGGTGAGAACTGTTATGCTTGAAAACCCTGTGCCCTTGGTGGTGACATGTTCAATTGGAGGCCAATAGATAGAGTTCAATAAGCAAGATGTGAATACATCTTTGGGTCTTCCAACTGTAAATCTAGTGGAGGTGCCAACACAGGATGAACTAGCAGAGTTCATGGATTTCATCAACTATGGTGGAAGTGTGACAACCCAGGTCAAATCCCGAGCCTTTTTTGAAAACCGGGTCAAGTCCCGATTTCGCGTCTGAAATAAGCCGAAGCATACTGTCCCGAGTGCAACCAACTTGGGTTACGACAAGCCCTCCACAGGCCCCCAAAAGATCATGATTTGTTGGTACACATAGTAGTATTGCTTTTCCTTATAAACTAAACAGAAGTCCCAAATCTCCTCGATGTGGGACTGGGGTGTTACAAACTCCCCCACTTAAACCCCTGACGTCCTTGTCAGGCCCGAATAGACAGCCCATAGGACCAAGATCGTACCTCTCTAGCCATTGTGGGATAATATCGGCTGGCTTCGTGTCCCCACCTCCGGACCTCTTGCCATTGTAGGATAATACCACCAGCCTTCGTATCCCCACCTCCGGCAACTTGACGCATCAAGCTTTCGAGAGTCGGCTCTGATACCATATGTGACAACCCGGGTCAAATTCTATGCCTTTTTCGAAAACCGGGTCAAGTCCCAATTCTGAGTCTGAAATAAGCCGAAGCATACTGTCCCGAGTGCAACCAACTTGGGTTATGACAAGCCCACCACAGGCCCCCAAAAGATCATGATTTGTTGGTACACATAGTAGTATTACTTTGCCTTATAAACTAAACAGAAGTCCCAAATCTCCTCGATGTGGGACTGGGGTGTTACAGGAAGAATCAACCTATCAAGCTTGAACAGATCAAACCTAAAGAAGGAATGGTCCTTTGTGTTTGATTCTATAGTAAGGGCCTTTAAATGCAGTAAGACAGGATATGACAACATCTCAAGTATGGTGTAAAAGATGGTGTTCTCAATAGCTCACAACAGACACTTGAATGTTAGTCTATTGATCCTGGAAGAACTTGCAACCAGGCAAACTATGCCCCAATCTGCTAGGGGTAAGGAAATTTTCTTTCCTAGATTTATCATGTCTAATTTAAACCATAAAGTAACAGACATACATTTGTTGAAGGTATAGACAACAGTAAAATAGACAATTGTAAGCAAGTGTCCAAAATAATATTTGGTTCACTTACTACAAAAAACAAGGTAAATGTGAGTCTGAAAAACACTCCATTCATGATGGAGAGGTTTAAGACTTACCCTTACCCCATTCCTGATATGAGATCAAATATTCAATCTAGTACAACTATGGTCCCTGAACCTGTAGAAGTTCAAATACAGGAAAACCAACAGGGACCTTCCCAAGCTGAGACCACTTCTTCAAAATAAATAGCATCTAGGAAACCAACCAATTCATCCTCACAAAAGGATGAAGTGAGTAAAAAGAAGAGAAAGGAGATAACCTTTACAGGTAATGAATGAGAGTGGTGAGGAACAAATGAAACCTGAGTCACCCTTGATCTGAAAAATAAAGAAGGCTAAGAAAACTGAGTTGACCACTCAAACCACCTCTGTATCCTCCCAAAAGGATGAACTTATACAAATGGTGCCAAATAGATTCTAGAGATGTCCTCTCAACAGGGTGTATTTATTGAAAAGAGCATTCTCCCCATTGCATCTTGTAATGAGTCTGCACCTACACTAGATCAAGTTCTAGTGTACGAAAGAAGAAATAAGGATGACACAGACAGTGAGAGCACATCTATTGAAGCTCCTTCATTCACTCAGGGGGAGCTTCCAACACTCACTCATGATCACCCTCTACTCATCTCTCAAATTTCTTCTTATCACAAAGTGCTTGAATCTAATTCTCAAGTGCAACCCCATTCAAGTGACTTGGTTCAAGAAACCTTGCTCACCACCCAGAAACCACAATTAGTTGGTGAGAGGCTATATGCTGGGGTAGACCTTGATGACACCAACACAAATATGGGGGATTCATCAATTTTTAATGAAGATCCCATGGAGATCACAAATGCACCTTCATGTGCAAACCAGTCTTCACATACTTTTAGGTTTGAGGGTAATACTCCTGAGGGGGAGCAATCTAAATCCTCTCCAATTCAATTGGAGGTTCCTGTTCCAGGAAGAACTCCCCTCAAAACCCTGGCTGAAATTGCTTTGACAATTGAAGCTAGGAGTATAATTGTCAATGATCATGTCATAGAGGAGGCAAAAATAGGACATTTAAGTGATAGTGTGGTGCAAGACACACAAGGATTTGAGGTTGTTGCAGATGACAGTAGCACAGTCAAATCCCCTCCAATCTAAATGGAGATTCCTACAACTGGTGAGGAAAAATAACCTGTCATAACCACAGTGCAAACTGTGAGTTCAACTATGACTTCCGTCACAGGTGCCCTGGATCCTCACAAATCCAAACAACTGAACCCTCAACCTCTCAACCAACTCATCTAGTCTCCAAATGGCTCCAAAAAGCTGTACCTCAGTCTAATCTTGAAGATTTCAGGGTTGATCATCTAGATGTACTTGCACAGATCTCTCAACAACTCTTAACCTCAAATATGTCTAACCAAGATTACCAAGCCATAATGCTCTCATATCAAACAGATGTCCAAGAACAACAAGATAATTTGTTAATGAAGCTAAACAGGATGGCAACTGTGATGCTTGGATGAAAAAGGACAACAATCTGGAGATGGAGTGTGTTTTAGCTAAATTCAGGGAAGATTATTTGACTATTTTGGAAAGCAACGCTAAAGCCTTAACCCCTACTAAAGTCTATGATGCCATCAATGAAGTTTACAAAGCCCAACTCAAAGCTTTCCATCTCTTTGGAAAAGCTCTAGAACTCAGGTTGATTGGTCATGAAGACAAGGTAAGGAAACTGATAAATGAGAAGATGGATGAGATTATACCTTCCCAAGTCAAGATCACCTCAAAGTTTTAACACTTTGTTGATCAAATGAAAAGACTAGATCTAACCACTATGGAAAAAGATGTCAAAAATCTCAGACAATCTTTCATTTCTCTTCATAAAGTGGTTCAACAATAAATCACAAGTTCAAATGACACAAAGCTCAAGTTGACCCAGTTTCACCAGAGCAGATTTGAGCCTTCCGCACTACCCATGGAGGGTATCTTACAGGTTGTGACAGACACCTTTGGAACCTCTATTTTATCAAGCTCTCATCCACCTGCCTCTACATCTACCAATCTTCAAATTCAAGCACTTCAAGGTCAAGTCTCCCCTCTGCAAAACTCCAATGACCAACTCACAACTCAAGTACATGCTCTCACTACACTTGTGTAGAGTCAACAGACAGACATTCAAGCCTTGGTGGACTCCCATAAGCACCTATAAATGCAAAATTCTGTTGCTTTGGGAGACATCATGGGCAAGCTCAACATCCCACTGCCTGCACTTCCTGAGTCTGTGAGGCTAGAATTACCAACTCCCCTAATCATGCCTGTCACCAAGACTAAGGGGGAGATAGAAGCTAGGATCCAAAAATCCAAGGATGCTGGTAAGTCAAAGGAGACTAGTACATTAACCACAGACTTTGCTAAAGCTCAAATTTTAAAAGATGTTGGACAAGACAGACTCCTAAAAGCTGCAGAAGGACCTTGTCAAGTTCAGGAATTTAATGAACTTCTATCAGTTTTGAGGGAGTCTCTCCATTACAACTACATCACATACAGGAAAGCATTGGCCAACAACATAAACTTCATAAGAGTGGTGGTTGTCAAGATTGATAACTTTCTGGAAAAGAGGATCATATCAAATATGAATGACTGTGGTCTGGACAGATGTATCCAGGTGTCTCTCACCAATATTCAAAAACTGAGAGCATTTGAGATGGATGTGATGATTGACAAAGTGCACAAAATAATTCCAGAGGACACCCAGTTGTTAAAGGAACTAAAAAAATGCTCAGATGGCTTCTTTTCTTGAAGCCTATCTCCATCCAAGCAGGGGGATTGCCTACATCTGTCCACAAACCAGAAAATGCAGATACTTCACAGTTCCTAAGAATTGTGTAAGAAATAATCTGAAATTGATTATGACTCTTGAAACTGATCTGAATACCAAAATTCACAAGAAGCCTGAAGATGAGGAAATGATCGGGATCTTGGGGAGATATTTTCAAAATGCAGAGACCATGTTGCCTACAACAGACTATAATCTAAAAGATGACAAGAATGATGATGAGCAGAAGCATGATGAACAAAAACCTTTTGGCTCAAATCCAAGTCAATCTTCAAAAGAAACTGGCAGCAAGAACAAGAAGCAAGAAGAGAAAAAGGATGATGAAAAGAAGAAAGGAGATGAGAGAAGAAGGAAGAAAAAGCAAGATGGCTCAAGACCACACCAACAAACCCTAAAAATCCAAATAAATCTGGCTCAACCTTCAAAGCCAACAAACTCATACACTGAACCACCTCCTACCTTAAAGCCTAAATTCCTATACAAACAAACTGCAAACACCTTTCTAAAAATACCAATCACCTCAAGTCAACCATTTCTCAAGATAATCACAAACCTACCTTCTGTAAAGCCATCACTCAAAGTTAACTAAAAATCTGTTGGGAGGAAATCTAAGAAACCCAAGCAAACTGAAAAAGTGCAAGTTACTGAGAGGGCCATCTAGAATTGTTACAAATAATGTGATTTTCTACCTCTAAATTGGTGCAACTTAGATGATGATTACTTTCAACAACTAGCTGAGGAAATAGTTAGAGTCCGGGTTGTAATAGTAAGAGAAGTAAGAATCTACTATGAAGATGGGTCTTTCACATTTCTTGGCAGCACCTTAATGGACACATTTTCACCCACAGAAATCAAGAGAGTGATGAGTTTACTGAAGGATAAGGATACTGCTACAAGAGCATGGAGATCTGGTTTAGCTGAATGGTTGATAGTAAGGGAGAAAAGGAGAGTAAGGAATAAGGCTGAATATGAGGAGAAGATAAGGAAGTATGATGAGGAGATTGAAATATACATTAAAAGATCAGAAGAACTCAAAGTAAAAGGAATGAGCAGAATTTCCAAGGATGGAAGATTTCTAAATATCAAAGCTGGCACATTCTCAAAGTTTAGGATTGATTTGCTAGATGGTTATCCAAATCCTGACAGACTCAAACTTGTGGAAGCTCTAAGAGGGACGCCAGTCATAGAGGAACTTGAAATTCTTGTATATCTAAAGGACTCCATTAGAGAAGAAATAAAAGACACAGTCTTTGTCTGATGCATGTATATATTTAAACTCAAGAAATCACCTAATGTATTAATGATGTAATTGTGTCAATTTTTATGTATTAGTCTAATTTTCCATTGTAGCTTGGGGTTAGTCTTGTTAACAGACATGAATTTTTGATAAGCAATCTTCCCACAAATTGGGGGAGATTGTTGTGCAAGACATGCCTGTACAATAAAAAGATTAAGTCAAATTGACAATCCTAAGTAAGTTGTATTGTAATCTATGTTTTGCATTTTGTATTATAACATTTAAGTCTATAAAAATGTACAAGAGCAGACTGAAGTCTTTTTCTGTAAATAGTATCAAGCCTAAGAATTCTATCTGGAAGAAGATAAAGAAGATCATGCCTCAAAAGAATTATGAAGAATCTTGGAGTTGAATAAATCTGTTTTGAGAAAAATATTCTAAGTCAAGATCTCTACAAGTCACACATTAAGTGTTATATAGAAGTCATTGGAGAACTCCAGAATGACTTATCAACAAGTCAGGAAAAGCTACTAGAGAACTCGGAGATATCGACAAGCCAATTTGAAGACATGAAGAATGGAGATATCGACAAGTCATTTCTTCACTAGAAAACTCTAAGTTAACGATAAGGAAATTTTTCATTAGAGAACTCAGAGTTATCGATAAGTCAAGTTATCACTAGAGAACTCTAAGTTAATGATAAGCAAAAAGTGAAGACATGAAGATGAGAGATCTCGACAAGCCAAATTCTCTTATAGAGAACTCAGAGACTTCGATAAGTCAAAACAACTATAGAGTGATTAGAGATCTCGATAAGCCAATACACTTATCGAGATGTAAGGTTCTTTATATACCAAACTGGAGATCTCGAGGTAAAACAAAAAGTACAAAGTACAGACCAGTTCAATATTCAAGATTATCAATCAACAAACAATCTAATCAGTTGGATTGACAAGTCTACAAAAATAGCTTGAAGAGTACAGGATCAAAGGCCAAGATTAACTGGCAAAGTAAAGTCACAGGCGTGCAAAAATAGGGATTAGTACATGCTAATGCATGGGTGCAAAGTACAATTTACTTTTCAGGGGTAAAATTGGAATATATTTTTATGTTTATATTATTACAATGTGCACCCCGTATTTATAATATTGTAACAGATTACACCCTGATTTTAACTTCCACTCGTTTCAAAAAATATATATATTTGTATGATAATATTAGATAATATTTTTTCACTTAAAAAATATTTAAAATATAAATATTATCTATTAAACCTGAATCGAAATCACAAATAAGTCTTTTATCCAAATTAATCTAATTTAAATAATATGTAGATAATTTGAAATTATACATATTTTTAAATAATAATATCAAAAGATATCTATTTTATCAAATATGTGTCTAGGTTTTGATATCACTTTTTGGCACAATCTTTATAATTTATAATTCTTATTTTTGTTTTAATATTTTTATAATAAATCTCTATTAAAACTATAAATTTCTTAAATTTTCAAATTTTTTAGTGTTGCTAAATACTTCATTTGATTCATGTTCTTATGTTTATTTTAAAATAAAATAACTACAAAATATGTACCAAATTAAAAACTCGTAAATACATGCAATGTTATTTGACATTCTTTTTCTGAGAATCCACTAAACTAAACTACAAAAACCAAAATTTTCTACTTTATTCGATTTGGTTTAGATTTCATAATATTATAATCTACTAAAAACCATCGAATTTTATGTTTATGTTTGGGTTCAAGATTTCGTTAATTTTATAGCATTTGGTTTTGATTTGGATCATTATTATAACATTAATTTTGGGGTTCGGTTTATTTTTTTTTAAAAATCACACTCGATCCTAGTCAGTTTGTCTGTTATATGTTTTGTTTTCTAATTTAATTTTCTAATATATATTTTTATGGATTTCAAAAGTTATGAAAATTTAAAATAAACTATAAACTATAAAACTATATAGGGTGCATATCATCAAAATATTAAAACTATGGGGTGCATATCGTCATTATATAAAATTTAAAAAAAATCCGACTTTACCCCTGACAATAACGGTTAATTTGGACGAAAATTATTAAAAGGGTGCAATATGAAGTGAAATTTGAAATTAAGGGATGCATTCTACCAAAATTAAAAGTTTAAGATGAAACCGAAAAAGTGAATATTTATAAGGGGTGCAAAGTGTCATTTACTCTTATAATTCAAAAATAGTCAGGATTTTGGGCCTCATTAATTGGCTTTAGTCATTCGACCATATTAGGTCTAATTAATATATAATTAATTATGCTTTCTGGCCTATTTTAGCCTATATCATTTTCCCCACCACTTCTGTGAAATCATATAAAGATTTCATAAACGTTAAGTTTATACATTTGTTGGTTATCGTTTTTAACGTAAAGTGTGAAGCGACTTACACATTTACAACGATTATCCGTTTGAGATCATAATTTTTTCAACTTTTCTGAAAATGTTCTAGTATCTTTTAGTATTTTTGCTATTTTTTGATATAATTCATCAAAAATATTTTATTCCAACTAGTTATAAGAAATAATTTTATTTTCATGATTTTTTTGGATTTTTTCCCTATTTTTTGGAAATGTTTCCCTATTTTTGGCATATTTCATGATTAATTAAATAACCAAAAAATAGGCCTTATGGACTCAGACTTCCTAGACATGGATAATCCCCACCTAGGAGACAGGGTTACAACCACGCCTAGGAATTTTTCTTCCTAGACGGGGTTTAGGCCCTCTCTTCCCCATTTTCTTCCTAGGTGTGGGTGACCCCCCGCCTAGGAGACAGGATTGCAACCAAACCTAGGAAATATGCTTCCTAGACGTGGTTTAGGCTCTCTCATTCCCAACTAATTCCTAGGCATGGGTAACCCCCGCCAAGAATGCTAGATTTTAACCACGTCTAGGAATCTTGTCTCCTAGACGCAGTTGTGGTCTAGTATACTCGTGATTATGTTGTCATACTTCCTAGGCGTTGGTTACCCCCACCTAGGAGACAAAGTTCTAATAACGCCTAGGATCCATGTCTCCTAGAAGTTGTTTGGGGCCTTTTTGCCTTTTCCTTTTTTTTTTCTTTTTATAAAGAAAATGGAAACCATCATTTGTTCATAAATACTAGACATGAGTAACCCCCGCCTAGGAGACAGTTTATAACCACGCCTCGGAAGGGAATTGGCTTCCTAGGCGTTGTTTCTCACAATTTTAATTTTTAATTTTTCTTTTACAAAAGAAAAGGATTCTTTCTTTTCTCATAAATTAGGTTACCCCCGCCTAGGAGGAAATGTCTGGACTACGCCTTGGAATTGTGATTTCTAGATATGGTTCTGCTCTTTTCTTGTTTATTTATATTTTATAAGTAATTGTATATTTATAAAGATTTAAACAAACATCCTAGTTATTTTCTTCTCTTTTTCTGTGTGCTTGGTGTAGAACCTTCTGGATCCTTCTAGAATTTTATAAAGCAAATTTCAAAATTTGAATAATATGGACTTACCGCCTTTGGTGACTGGCAAGCCAAATTATTTGAGCCGATTTATCTTCTTCAACCGGTGTTTAACCGGTTGGTAGATGCTATATAAGGAGTGGAGTGTGAGTTCATTTCTCACACTTCACTCAAGAAAAGTTACTATATAAAAATCTCTTCCCAGTTTTCTCTGTTCTCTCTCCACCACAAGGCGATTCCCGACATCCTGCATCACCGCAAGTTTCACCAGCTATGTGATTTCTCTTAATCATTGAAGGTCAAACGATTAGCCGTTGGTGAGTTAACATTGCTAGCCATTGATGTTGTATCTTCATTTAGCAGTTGGTGACTCACTTTTACTCAATCAGAATTATATGGCATCGATTATTTACAATTAGCCACCCTATTCTAGATTATCCATCGATTCAACATGACTTCTGAATGAATAACAATATTGATATCTAAAATAAAAAATCTCATAAAAAAGTGTTGCAAAATCCTTATCAGTAAATGGGCAATTCCTTCAACGGCTATCCCTTAGGATGACTAGCCGTTGAAGGCTACAGTTTGTCTTAACATAATTATGCAATGTGACTTATTTATCGTTAGGATTTAGGCTTGATTCTTAACATCACTGCTCTCACTAGTCGCACATACTTGGCCATGGTTTCATCTCTTGCCTCAAATTCTCCATTAACTTAGGCTATCACAAGCTTTGAGTCTCCACAGACCTTCAAACTTAAAACCCTCAACGTTCTGGTTAGGCCAAGTCCTGTTATCATGGCTTCATATTCTGCCTTATTATTTCTAGTAGGAAAATCCAACTTCATGGAATACTCAATCAGGAAACCATCGGGGCTCTGTAAGACCAGCCCAACTCCACTCAATTTTTTTGATGCCCATCAATATAGAGCACCCCAAATTCATTGTCCTCGACTTTCTTTTCTTCCATGCCCTCTTGGGGTATATCTTCCTCCCCCCCCCCCCCCCCGACTTCTTGGTTGTCAATGGTACATTCAACCATGAAATTAGCCAATATTCAAGATTTTACTATTGTCCTAGGCTTATACTTAATATCAAACTCCTCAATCTTTATGGCCCATTTGATTAGCCTTCCATAGCCTTAGGATTATGAATGATGTTTCTCAAAGGTTGTTTTGTCAATACTTCAATCTTGTGGGTGTGGAAGTAAGGACATGACTTCTTTGAAGCCATAACTAAGGCTAGAACATACACTTTTAAAGTGGAATGGTTCAACTCAGCTCCATGCAGAATTTTGCTGATATAGTAGATAGGTTTTTGGATTTTGGTTTCCTCCCTCACCAATACAGTGCTTAAGGCTTTTCCGAAAATGGCCAAGTACAAATATAATATTTTATTTAAAAACGGTTTGTCCAACAACGGGGTTTAAACCCTGTATTTTTCAACTTCTCAAATGCTATTTGATTTTCATTAGTCCAAGCAAAAAAATTCACTTTCTTTAAAGATTTGAAGAATGGAAGGCATTTATCTCCATATTTGGAAATAAACCTTCCCAAAGCAGCAATTCTTTCAATGAGTTTCTGAGCATCCTTCATGGAACTTGGAGGTTCTGTATCCCGAATGGCCTTTATCTTATTATGAATGGCCTCAATTCCCCTCTTCGAGACCATCTATCCCAAAAACTTTCCAGACCTTACACCAAAAGCACACTTTCCGAGATTTAACGTCATATTGTGATACCACAAGGCCTTAAAAACTTCCCTCAAATGGGCTATGTGATATGCATTTATAAAACTCTTGACTATCATGTCATCTACATAGACCTACATGGTCTTCCCAAAAGAATCCTTAAAAATCTTATTTACCAATCTTTGGTACGTGGCTTTTGTATTCTTGAAACCAAATGCCATAATAAGATAACAAAAAATACCAAAGTATATGATGAACGATACCTTTGAGATGTCATCCTTATGCATCTTGATCTCAATGTAACCGTTAAATCCATCCATGAAACTCAGCATATCGTGCCCCTCGCTGACATCTATCAAAGTGTTTATTCTTGGCAAAAAAAAATCTTTTGGGCATGCATCATTTAAATCGGTGAAGTCAATACATATTCTCCACTTTCCACTAGCCTTTTTTACCATTACAGGATTCACCAACAATTCCGGGAATTATATATCCTCAATAAAACCAGCTTCTATGAGCTTTTCTACCTTTTTCTTTATGGCTTCCTGCCTCTCGGGGGAAAATATCCTCTTATTTTGCTTTGCCGTCTTCCGATTAGGGTCAACATTTAGATTGTGAGTTATCAATTCAAGATCGATACTCAGCATATTAGTTGCTAACCATGCAAATATATCACTATTTACTTGTAAGAATTTTACCAACTTCCCTTTGAGGGGTTCTTCTAATGATGCTCCAATAAAAGTTATCTTTTCAGGGTCCTCGGGAGCCAAAGGTATCGAAACTAAATCCTCCTCCGGCTTTCCTCGTTTCTCATTATTCTCACAGACATCCATGTCTTTAATGGGTAAAACGTGCCCCAGTCTCCATATTCCCTCTATGAGGCTACATAATAGCTTCGTGTCATTTTTTGATCCCCTCTTTCTTCTTCTACCCTGTTCAGGGTCAGAAATTTGATTATCGAATGGTAGGATTAGGGGACTTCCATGAAGACATAGATACCATTCCTTCCAAGGATTGCATTATAAGTTGATCCAGCCTTAACCACCATAAAGTTCAACATTTGTGTAGCTTGCCTTGGCTCTTGGCCTATTGTCAATGAAAGTTTAATTTTTCCTCAACGGGACATTCGATTTCTGAAAATCCAAAGATTGGCATATCGGTCGGGGTCAATTGAGAATTATTGTATACCACTATAATAAAGGTGTCATAAAGCAGAATGTCCACTGATGCTCCATTGTCTACAAGGACTCTCTTTACATGACTGTTCCTTATGATATGTTATAACCAAGGGATCGTCGTGAGGAAAATTTAACCCTTCTAAATCGAACTTATCGAACACCACTGATACTCCACTCTTTGCTCGTTTCGGGGCTTCTCCAATTATGTGCATGACTTCTCGAGCATATACTTTCCTTGAATTCTTAGAGGGACCAGCTGCAGTTGGTCCTCCAAAGATCTTATTGATCACCAGGCCTCGCGGTTGGGGATTTCACCCTTGATCGTGTTGATCCTTCCTCCGGTCATCATAATCCCTCCTTTTATCTTCAAAATCTCTCCTTCCATTATTTTTCCTCTCTCATTCTTTGGTGTTTTGCTCAACCTCCCCTTTCGAATCAGGAATTCGATCTCGTCTTTCAGCTGTCAATATTCCTTGATGTCATGGACGGCATCCTTATGGAATTGACAATACTTGCTTTTATCTAATTTGGAAGGATCATCCTTCAAAGGCTTTTCCCAATGAATATCTCTGTCTCTATCAATCTCCATTAAGATTTGATTGCTAGAAGCATTTAATCTGGCATACTCAGTGAATTTTTGCACATGTCCGCCCTTATTCAAGGGCGAGTTAGAATCTTTGTTAGCTTGAGGATACTTCTTCTTCAGATCATACTTACGCTCCATCTTGCGCTTCTTATTTCCAGTGGGATCATTGCTTACGACCATTTTCTTCAAAATCTCCTCAACTTTGATATACTTCCCGCCCTTGTCTTGGAGCTGCAACATGCTTTCCAGCAGGCGTTTAGACAGGGACGTCCTAAAAACATCATCCATTATTTCATGTTGCAGGGCTATCTTCAAGGCCTCTTTTATAAACCGATTTAGGTAGACTTTAAGGAACTCTTTTCTCCCTACACAATGCCCATGAGAGAAGCCAGACTTTTTAATGCACTCTGTCACTTATGAACTGCTTGATGAAAGCTTGGCTTAGATCTTTGAAGGATCCAATTTAATTGTGGGGTAGACGGCTATACCATCTTTGTGTCATACCTGACAAGGTTTGAAAGAAGGCCCGACATTTTGATAGCATCAGTTATGGGCTGTAGCAACAACGCATTAGAGAAAGTTCTTACATGGATTGTCGGATTTCCAGTCTCATCATAGGCCTTTATAGTGGGCATCTTGAACTTCCTTATAATATGAGTATTCATAATCTCCACTGTGAAAGGTTGAGTTGGATCATTAGGATCTACAAGGGGTAATGCTTCAATTAGGTTCCCTGAGGAGCATCCATCGTTCCTCATTCTTCTCCAAGTCAATGACTTGAGTAGATCCTCTAACTCTTCAACCTCTATTGGTCCTTGTGGGCCGCCTGGCCTAACTAGTCTCCATGTCCCTCTTAAGCCTCAAGATCTCCGCTTCATGAGCACGTATCCTTTGCTCAAAAGTTTGAGACTCCATCCCTTGAGCTTTCTAAAAATTAGGGCGCCTCCCCCCAACGGGCTCCTTGTCCCTACGCCTTCTCAAGTTATGAGCATCCCCGTCAGAGAAATCTCACCCATCATTGAGTGGAGCCAAACATCTAATGTAATTAGGGTCATTCCATGGTTGTGGTTTAGGCGGCAGGGCAGCCTACTTCCTCCAACCTCAGGGTAAAATGCCATACCATAGGTGGGGTTTAATGGCCTATTGTGTACCACAATTGACATCTCCAAACCCATGGGTTGTGTTCCCAAAAAACGTTCAGAGTTGAGCTTTGAGGATTCATACCTAGAATTGGGATTGGTTGAGATCCAAGTGGTGGGACGACGGGATTATTTGTCCATTTAATGCTAGGGTTTTTGAGGTCAAGGCTTTTAATGGTTGCGCTTGTGTTTCTTGGCTTAAATCTACCCTCTAAAGATGCCTATGTATCTCTGTGTGCTTAGAGAATCAAGTCAAAACATTAGTTCTAAATGGAAGGGTGAGACCCTTTATATAGATCTGGATGTCCATATTGGATTAGGGTTGGGAGACTAGGTGAGCGTGTCTCTATTTTTTATTGGACACTGGAGTCCTAAAACGTAAGAAGCAGATTCCTTGTAGGTTTAGGTTCCTTGGAGGCTACTTTTCATAAAGTTGTATTCGTAATTGGATACATTTAATGAGCTGTTAATTTACTCCATTTTGTAATTGCGCAATTAATAAATAGTCAGGGTTTCGGGACTTATTATTTGGGCTTAGTCATTGCACCATATTAGGTCTAATTAATATAATATTATTTATGCTTTCATGCCTATTTTAGCCCATATCATCCGTGCAATGTACTATGTACTGGATGATTATAAAAAAAAATTAATAAGATTTTTTTTGAATTTTTTAACTAAATTTTATTATGACTAATTTTATTTGTTAAATATATTTTATGTTTTTTGTAAGTAATGCATTTAAAAAAATGTACTTAAATATTAAGTTATTATTGTTTTTTATATTTGACTACGCAATTTTATTATAGCATGTGTTAATATTTAGAACGTATGACCACTAAATCATAACAACTATATCACCAAAATCTCTTTACTCCAAATTATATATGGGATATAGAGTTAAGTTGTATGGAGTCCACCATTTCAGGACTCCATATCTGTTCTATCAATAAAATATTACAAAACATATTATTTTGTGAAGCATATCTTATAGAAATCACTATTTTAATAGAAATATTGTAAATCTCATGTATTTTATAAGTAAAATATTGCAAAACATAATATGTTCTGCAACATGAACATGGATGTTCTGCAAATTAAACATGTTCTCCAAAATAATATAATTTAAAATATTTTACTTGTAAAATATATGAGATTTGTAAAATTATTATTAAAATAATGATATTTGCAGAACATGAAAAAATTATATGTTTCACAAAGTTTTATGTAATATATTACTTGCAGAACATATATAGACTCCCGGACTTCAATGTAATAGTGGACTCCATAAAACTTTACTCAGAAAATATAGTATAATTAACTTCTACCTATTTAGGATATCATTTTGTATTTCAGCTTCAACAGTATAATATGATATACTTATTCCTTATTAATATTATAATAATAAATTTGGAGAGATATGAATAAGAAATGGGAGGAAGAGAGGGAAAAAACTAAAAAAAGATGAATGATATTTTAATTGACAAAAATAATATAAGAAATGATTAGTGAATCTTTAATGATAAGAAATAAGGGAGATATATTAATAATTTAGGTATTAGGTAAGTACTAAAACAGTATTTTGAGTGTCATTTTATTTTAAAATCCTTATATTTTAAGTTATTTTGTTTCAAAATTCTTATATTTAGAGTTAGTAACTCATTTAAGGAATATGTTGAGTTTGCTATGAACCCTAACAATTTATGTTTTTCTTCTTTTGTAATATGTACTTTATAATATTTATTTTGGGGGGTTTTTATCATTGTATTGTATTTTATAAGTAATAATTTTAATACGTTATTTATCAGATTCGGATTATAACTTTTTTATGATAATAACTTTTAAGATTATATCTAACCGTTTTTATTAATTTCACTAAAAGTATTTCATGAATTAGGTTACCAAACTATTAAGTGACCATACTACTATTGAGTGACCATGCTACCGAATAAGACAAAAATTTTAATATTTCGTGTACCACTATAATGATAATAACATGGTGCAAAAGTTATGCATTATGGTATTAGATTTTTTTAAAAACTTAAATACAAATTGAGACATAACTATGACAAATCGACTGCGGAAAAATCACGTCACTAAATATAACCAACTTCACTTAAAATGTGTGTCTGAAAATGAAGAAGACCTTGCTCAATTTTTAAATAAATTAACAGTTTGTTATTCACTAACAATCAATTTAGGTTAATTTATATAAGGGGAGGTTGAATAAAAAATAATTTTCACATTAATCTGTACTTGGGAGATAAAATTTGAACACATATATTCAAAATTTTCAGGTCATTTATTTTTCGAATTGCCACCTGAAGTTTTTTTATTAAAGAAATAATATGTTACAATTACAAAGTAATCTCACAGCCGCGGTTTACAGTATTTCACTAAGAGGAAGATCTCTCTCTCTCTCTAGCTCTCTGAAAATATAAAACTTATTTCTTAAGTGAAAAATTTGCTTGTACTTGGTTTATAAATCACCAAGTTACCATGCTTGCTAGACAATACATGACACAGTCTTCGAGGTTCATCAAGATTGCTTCTTCATTCTTTTTCCCGCGAGGCTTGAAAAATGAGGCTATATTGTATCTTGATATATTGCTCTAAATATCCATCCAATTTTTCATGCATAGAAATGGAATGTTTCTTTTTCTTCAATATCCAAGATCATATACAAAGTTTTTCTTGGCTTCCATTTTCTTTAATAAGATTCCTATCAACCCATGTGTTGTGTCAGACTCGGGACTTGACCAATGGCAAGTCACTATTACCAGATATATGAGTTCTCTTAATCGTTGGAAGTCACTTGATTAACCCTTGGTGGGTTGATGTAGTTGGCCATTGATGTTGTAGCTTCATATCGCAGTTGGTCGCTCACTTTCATTTAATCGAAATTATATGGCATCGGGTATTTATAATTAGCCACTCAATTCTAGATTATCCATTGAGTCAACATGACTTCTTAATGAATAACATCATTGCTATCTATACCAGAAAATCTTATGAGAAAAGTGTTACAAAAACCTCATCAGTTGATGGACAGCTCCTTCAACGACTATCCCTTATAATGGCTAGCCGTTGAAGGCTACAGTTTGTATTTAACATAATTATGCAATTTGATTTGCTTACAATCAGTATTTAGGCTTGATTCTAACAATCTCCCCCAATTTATGATTGATAGGATTAATATTCATAAATTAAAGCCTTGATGATAACAAAACATATTATGATTTATAAACATTAAAGATGCATAATTGTGTTATGTTAAGCTACTGATAAATATAGTGTACAAGGAAATAGTTTTGAGGAAATGATATTACTCTGAAAGTAGCTCCTTAAGTCTGAGTAGATGAGAGAATGGTTTCTTCAGATTTCTTTGCTTTTTGATATTCCTATCTGTCTTTTTAGGAAAGATTACTTCATTCTTCACAATTAGCTTCTTTAATAGAAATGTTGGATCTTCATTAATTCTCTGAAGTATAGACTTTTGGCAGTGGAAGTAGGATTTCCATCTCTAATTAAGCCTAAGCATGTCTTCATGTCAAGAGTGCATATCCTTTTTTCAAGATTTGATGTAGAAGTTATATGTTGTCGATTCCTTTCTTGTGGTCAAATACTGGCCTTCCAGATAGTTTTGAGGTGGATAAGTTTTCTAACTCCATGGATCATGTTTGGATGAAGTTTTTTTATAAGAGTGCTCATCTATGTTAGATGAAAACATGATTGAGTCATTTTCCTCATCCTTCTTCACTAGATTAGAAGATTTTCATCTTTGAAGACTGATTTTTCATGAACTTTCTCATTCTTGATGGCCTTCAAGTCCTTTTTAGAAACGAGAATTGTAACAAACTTTTCTTAGGATTGACAGGCTCATCATTAGACAGAATTAGATCCTCAATAAATTTAATGGTTACTATGATTGATTCATTCAAAACCGAATGAAGTAAAAGTAACAACTAAATTTCTTTTCTTTCTTACATTTATTCTTGTCTTCTTTCCCTCGGGCTTCTTGACTACTTTTCAGCTTTCAGTTGTGACTTTAACTCTATGGCCAACTTCATTTGAGTGGTTAGAGACAAAATTGTCAACAACTCAATGTGTTTACAAGTCTTCAGCTTAAGGTAGTTCCTAGCCTCCAAGTTTTGGAAAGATTTTGGTCTTTACTCTCCATTTGTTGATGCATTATTTTCTTCTAGTGATTTCCCTTTTTATTGATGCTTTGCTCCCCCTTAGGCTGATGGAACTTTCTTGTTAGAGTTGCAGACTTTTTGCTCCCCCTCAGTTGGATAGAGCTGCAAACTTCTCTTGCTCTCCTTAGTTAGAGCTATAGACTTCTCCCCTTTTTTATTAGCATGGGTTTGAATTTGCATCAAGGGTTTTATATTCGTTTGAGGATATTGTTAGTCGCTAAAGATGCGCTAATAATACACGCAAGTATACGAGTTCGCAAGTAGTATAGAATCTTTTCTAGTTCGTTCCCATAGAGACTGTATTGGTTAACTATCTATTTATGCACCTAAGAAACAATGTATGGTTATTATCAAATGCTAAGACGATAACAAATTGAGATTTTTTTAAACTAAGAATTACGCTAACAATTATAACTACGAGAATACGATTGACTGAATTGATATATATATGAAAAACATGGGATTCTAACTTCATTAAATACTTTATTCAATAGCCTTATTATTCTTAACATTAGCATGCAATGGTGATGACACTAATCAGATAATACGGAACTGATAAACGCCAACTTTTGTTGCACGAGTACCATTCTATCAGACATCCACAAAAGAGATAGAAGCTGAATAAGCACCAATTATATTGAGACCCTATATGTCTATAGAATTTGACAACATAACGATTTAAGCACAAGTTATCTATCTTGATTACATAGGGCAAGTAAGATGGTTAAAATTACCTACGAATCATGCATAACACATACATGAACATATGTTAACATGGCAAGTTCTAAATCCTTAAATTCACTTTCCCTTCATTAAGAATTAACACACTATCTTATAAGTCCGCGACGCTCATAAGACGAATACGCACAACCAATACTAGGATATCATACAATCACCACATACTAAGGCATCAAACAAATTAACTAAAGAAATCCATAAATAAATCCGCTAGAACCCCACGATAACGATTAGCCCATAATCGGACTCATCATCAATGTGGGTTCCGATGAAAACATGATATAGCAAATGTAGTCTTTATACGAACAAATAAAACCAAGTACAAATAAGAGTATAGGTTCAACAAAACAAGAAACGAGCATCAAAATTATAACTCAAAATAAAGATTCACAAGAATAAACTAGATCGACTCCGGCTTTTTTAATTTTGCTAAAGGTCTCTTGTCGTCTTCTCCTTACACTCTGGTCCTCTCTGACTTGATATCTTATGAAAAACGACCTAAAGTTATTTATATAGCAGCCCTCAATAATCTGGAAGCCTTCCCTTTTAGAATTGTAGTAGAAACAGGATTCTGAAATTCGACCTCGGCGCGGGCGCACTGCATTTCTGGAACCCCGGTGCGGCAACGCGCTATCACAGCGGGGGCGCGCCGTCCTTCTGGGAAAAACTCAGATTTTTTCTTAAATCTTGCCGCTTTGAGCCAGCTTTCCACGAGCTTTTATTCCAACACCACCTGGACACCAAATTAGCACCAAAACAATGCTAATTCACCTGATTACTTGAATAGTGCCTAAAATGCAAAAACACTAGAAAACACATTAAAACACTTAACAACTTGAGTACAAATACACCAATTCAAAGCTTATTAGAGCATAATAAAGTGTCATAAATGCCACTCAACGTACCCCCAAACTTGAATCGATGATTGTCCTCAAGCATAAACAGACTCAAAGAACAAGAAACAAAAATGCATGTGTTATGGATCAAAAACTAAGGTTTAATAAATGTTGTATCTATTACTAAGGAACGTAAGCTTCGAGGCTCGATTTGACTGCTCTTGTGTTTCTTGACTCGATCTGCCTTACAAGATGCCTACGTACCTTGCTGTGCCAGGGATCAAGTCAAAAAACATAGTTCTGATTTGTGGGGTTAGGCCCCTTATATAGATGTTGGGATTCCTTGAATTGGACTTGGGTTAGGAGACTTGGTGGGCAAGTCTCAGAAATAGAATGGACTTTGGAGTCCCAAGAGGTAGGAAGCTGATTCCTTATCCCACCAGGTTCTTTGGAAGATAATCTACAAGGATTTATTTCTCCACTAGGATTCATTTTATCAGCTGACTTATCCCTTATTAATTAATTACAAAATTAATTAATATTCAGGGTTTTGGGCCTTCTTTGTTCCATCAGGTCTGATATGGTCCATCAGGCCTGATCAATTTGTTAACCTTTTTGGTCTGAATATCATACATCTTTTTATTGGGCCTTGTAGCCCAAATCATGCGTAATTATGCAATATTAACTACGTAATTAGGATTTATTTATTCCCTATCATTTATCCCCAACTTTTGGGAAACAGTGACTAGGTTTCGCAGAAGTTAAGTTCATTCGTTCCCTTACAGGGTATCGTTTTGCGTAAAGCGTGGAGCGACCTACACATTTATACCAATTTTCTTTAATCCCTATGATTTAGGAATTTATCTTAATTTCTAGGAATTTTTTCTGAACTCTGGGATTTTTCCTTAATTTTCTGGAATTTTCCCTAAATTTTCCCTGAATTCTCTGGATTTTTCCCTTAATTCTGGGATTTTTCCTGAATTCTGGAATTTTTCCTTGATTTTTTGGATTTATTCCTCATTTTCTAAAAATATTTACATTTTCAGAAAATATTTTAAGGAATTTCCTTGACTTTCTTATTTTTCAGGATTTTTCTTCCCTCATTTTTTCTTCTTTTCTCTTTTTCTTTTTCTCTTTTTTTTAATACCTGGTTTGACCAAGAATCCTGTTCGACCAGGATCCTGGTCGAATTAACCATCCGTCTGCCCTGGTCGATGGAGTTTCGAGGAGGAACATTTCGAGCAGTAATCCTGTTCGAATTTCGGCCAGAATTTTCACCCTATTTTTTTCGAGCTGGAATTTTAATCCTTTCGGTCAGGATTCCTTGTTTTTTGACCGAAATATGCCTCCATTCCATTCTGGTCGACAGCATTTTCGAGCATAACTTTTCGAGCAGGAGTCTGGTCTATTTTCTGGTCGAAAAACCTTTTGTGGGTCAAGAATTTTCAATTAGAATCCTGACCTATTTTCGGTCAGGATCTTTCTTACTAATCAATTTCTGACCAAATAAAGGGGCATTATTTCCTGATCGAAGGAATTTTCGACGAGACTCTGTCGACCAGGAATTGAATAACAATCCTGATCGAATTAGATCAGGAAAATTTTCTCTCTCCCCTTCCTTTTCAAAAAATATTTTTATCCATATCTACCCTGGGCTTTTCCTTTGGGCCCATTCTTAATATAATTGGGTTTCTATCAACTGGACCATTTTGGGCTTTAATCCTCAATTGGGCCTCAGTTCTAACCTGGGCTTTTCCTGGGCCTCAGTTCTAACCTGGGCTTTTCATTTGGGCCCATTCTCTTTGAAAAAATATTGGGTTTGTCACAATTCTCCAGGCCTAGAGATTTTTCTAAACTTTCTAGATCTTTCCAGAGTTTTCTTAAAAAATATTTTTATATTTTCTAAAAATCCTCTAACTATTCTGGATCCTTCCAGAGTGTTCTATTTTTGGCCCCAAATGGGCTTTTTAGGCCCAAATTACCTCCCTTGTGGCTATATAATATTGAGGTGTGGGAGGTGTGATTTCACACTTCTCATTTCCACTCTCAACAACTCCCTACTCTCCACAACTTTCTACTCTCCTCTCAACACTCTCCAGCCTTCAAAACTCTTCCCTCTCTAGGGATTTTACGGCTTTCTTCCAAGATTCCAAGCCTTCCTCATTCTCCATTAATGGCAGGCAAAGGTGCTGAGAGAGCGGCCAAGATTTCCTCGGCTTCAAAACAAGGTAAGGATGTCGAGATCCGCTCTTTTTACATGTCTTTGATAGATATGATTAATACTAGGGGGGACGAATATCCCTCCACTGCACATCTTGACTCTTTTAATCATTGCAACATATGGCACAATATAGATTATGATAAGTTAAATGCACATTATAATGTCCGTCCTCCCCTTAGGCTAGTTCCGGTTTTTGGTGGCGACCGTACTTGCCACTGGAAACCCGATACTCTTTTCGTTTACACAGATGCCCTTGATGCTTGGCTTAGGTTCCCTTTTCATCCCTTCATTCCTCACCTCCTAGTTGATCTACAAATTAACCCATGTCAGCTTCCTCCAAACGCTTAGAGGAACATTTTATGTTTCATGGTTTATTGTCTTAGGGGAGGTTTTTCCTTATCTGTAGCTGTTTTTAGGAAGGTTTTTCAGTGTTACAACAGTTCTTCTGGTAATTGTGGTTGGCTCTATGTTAAACAAAGGCCCAAGTGTAAGCACATTTTTAACAGCGCCTCCATTTCCGATAATACCCAAAATTGGAGAAATAGTTTTTTCGGGTTAAGGTGGGAGAATGGTGACTGGGGCACCCTCTTCAGATCTTCCTTCGGGAAGGTTAGTGATGGTAGCCTCAAACCCATTCACTTAACCCCCAAGAAAACTATCATTTATGATGAGCTTACTCGGGATGACGGTGCCACTATCAGCTAGACTCTTTTAGAGGAGTTCTCCCTCATCCACGTGGGGCTATCCTCTGTTTCTCAGCAGGGTATTTTTCTTCCCTTCTCGTTTTTATTTTGTTTCATGCATTATTTACACCACTTATTTTGTTTTTTCTTATGGTTTGCAGCTGCTAAGGAGATCAACGAGGATAATGTGCCTCTCGTTGAAGAGACTGCCAGGATGAAGAAGGCTCACCTAGCTTCCTACGGAAGCACAAGGAGCCCATGGTGGAGGTTCCAGCTGAGGGAGCTGAGGGCCATAATGCCCCTATCACTACTGCTGCTCCTGTCTCTGCTGCTACGGGCGCCTTTCAGCCTCTTTGAGGATTCTGCCGAGGGGATACAGTGGTTGGATCCACGAAGCACGCCTGTGATTGGTCTTACCACGGCGTAACTCCCAAGGACTTCATCGACGTGGTGGATACTCCTGACTTGGAGAGGATAAAGCTCATGGGAGCTCAGTCCTTAGCCTCGGTATGACTATTTCTTACGTTTGTACTCTTTTTTACTTGTAGCATTCACTTGCCTTACATTTTTATTTATTGTTTTCGTTTTAGTCTAATGCCTACTTCCAAGGCGCTGTGAGGCAAGCTGAATCATGGAAGAGGGCTTCTGAAAAAGCTGATAATGCCCTCAGGAGGCAACAGAAGAAGTACGCCGCTTTGGAGCGAAAGCTAAAGCGTAAGGAGGAGGAGCTCGAAAAGTCCAACGCTGAGCTGGTGGTGCTAAGGGCGGAAAAAGATAAGGCGATTGACAACTTTTTGGACTCGGAGGAGTTTACCCAGTCCATGATGGTGAGAGATGATTCAGTCTTCCCTGGGTGTTTTAGGACTGGCTGGGACACGGCCCTTGGGACACGGCCCTTGGGACCGTGAACGAGGCATGTCCTGATATTAACCCAGCGGACTGGCGGACTATGTATGTCCTGATGATGAGGCTTTATTGCAGAGGTTTCGTACCCGAGTGATTGTCTCGGATCGTATCCCTCAGGACCGCTTCTTCTGCCTCCCGAGTCATCTTCCAGGCCAGCTGAGGATGATAGCTCTTCCTCCTCCGAGATGACAGAGACTTCCAGCGAGAGCGGAGGAGATGATGATATGGATGTCGAGGGCACCTCTGCTCCTTAGAGCTTTTCCAGCCCTGCGTGGCTTATCTATTTTATCTTGTCTTTGAGACTTTGTTTATCAGACTTTGTATTATTTATTTGAACCAGTTTTATTTATCGAACTTTATGCTTTCATTTCATGCACTTAGTTTACTTGTCTTGTTATTGAACATATTTTGAAACTTTCTGAATTTCACAAATTGTTGGGATTCATCCCTTACACAGGTCTTAACAAACCTTAAAACAAAACTAAAATATGTAAATCCTAAGCAAGCAAAGCTTCAAGGTGCTTTTCAACCTACTTGTCATCTTGACAAGTGAGAATCGTTCTTAATCATTTCACACATAGTAAATCTTCAGGTTTTGTACATGCCAAGTTCTCGGGACTTCAAAACCATCCATAGTTTCAAGCTTGTAGGTTCCTCTACCTTGAACACTCTTGACCTTGTATGGCCCTTCCCAATTTGGGGCGAGCTTCCCTTTATACCCTACACCAGAAGCTTCCACCTTCCTCAAGACTAAATCACATTGTTTGAAGAACCTTTCTTTAACCCTTAGGTTGTAGTAGATTGAAGCCTTTTTCTGATATTCCACTATCTTCGCATGTGCCTCATCTCGCACTTCATCAATTAGATCTAGGGCTAACCTTTGCCCTTCCTCATTTTCCTCAGCATTGAAAGCTTGAATCCTGGGGGAGGAATGTGATATTTCTACAGGAACAATTGCTTCTGCCCCATATTCTAACATGAAGGGAGTTGCTCCAGTCGTGACTCTACAGGTAGTCCTATAGGCCCATAGTATTGGGAGTATTTCATCCACCCAGTTATTCCTCGACTTCTCGATCCTTTTTTTTAGTCCATCTAGGATTATTCGATTCGCCACTTCCGCTTGCCCATTGGCTTGCGGGTGAGCCACAGAGGTGAATCATAATTCAATTTCATTCTCCTCAGAATACTTCTTGAATTCCTCATTGTTGAACTGTGTTCCATTGTCAGTGACTAGTATGCGGGGAATTCCATACCGGCACATGATATTTTCCCACAGGATTGTGCAACCTGCTTAGTTGTGATTTTGGCCAAGGGATTGGCTTCAATCCACTTAGTAAAATAATCAATGGCTACAATCAGGAACTTCCTTTGTGCCGTGGCCATGGGGAAGGCCCAAGTATATCCATTCCCCACATAGCAACGGGGATAGGTCAGTTGATGGAGGTCAGCATCTCGGGGGGTTGTCTAACGACAGGTGCATGCTTTTGACAGCGGTCACACTTCTTCACATACTATTTGGCATCAGCCATCATTTCTGGCCAGTAGAAGCCTAAAAAGGTTATCTTATGAGCTAGCATTCTGCCCCCAAGTGTTGCCCACAGATACCTTCATGTACTTCTTCCAGAGCCAAGCGTGCCTCATCGGGCCTGAGACATCTTAAGTAGGGAACCACATAAGATCTTTTATACAAAATCCCATCTATCAAGGAGTATCTTAGTGCTCGAACAGCCAACTTTCGTGCTTCAGTAGCATTATTTGGCAACCAACCGGTTTGAATATAGGTCTTAATGGGATCGATCCATGACATCCCCAGACCAATAGGAGCTACAAGCTTAACATCAATGCTCTGTGTCTTCAAAATGCAGAAGTATACACTTCCTGAACTTCCCTCTATCTCAGATGAAGCAAACTTTGAGAAGGCATCCGCCTTAGCATTTTCCTCCCTTGGAATGTGCTCAACATGGCATTCATCGAATTGGGTCATCACTGCCCTTACTAGGCGGACATACTTAGTCATCGTATCATCCCTTGCCTCAAACTCTCCCTTTACCTGGGATACGACCAACTTTGAGTCTCCACAGACCTTCAAGTTCTTGACTCTCAGTGTCCCTGCTAGGCCGAGGCCAGCTATCAGAGCTTCATATTATGCCTCATTGTTTATGGTCGGGAAGTCCAACTTCATGGCATACTCAATCAAGAACCCATCGGGGCTTTGTAAAACTAAACCTGCTCCACTTGAATTTATTTTTTATGCTCCATCAAAATAGAGAACCCAATATTCTTTCTCCTTATCATCATGTTCCTTGTGCCCCTTATCAACTTCCTTGTCTTGAGGTATGGTATCCTCCTGCCCCCAACTTCTTGGTTGGGTATGGTACATTCCACCACACAGTCAGCCAATACTTGGGCTTTTATTGCCGTTCGTGGATTATACTTGATATCGAATTCTCCCAGCTCTATTGCCCACTTGATCAACCTCCCACTAGCATTGGGACTATGAATGATATTTCTCAGAGGTTGATTTGTTAGCACCTCAATCTTATGATCATGGAAGTAAGGGCGCAACTTTCTCGAAGCCATTACCAAGGCTAAAGCAAACTTTTCAATAGTTGAATAATTCAACTCAGCTCCATGCAGAATTTTACTAACATAGTACACGGGTTTCTGGATTTTTAGTTCCTCCTTAACCAATACAGCGCTCATGGCACTCTCTGAAACGACCAAGTATAAGTATAAAACTTCATTCGAAGTTGGCTTGGCCAGCAACGGGGCCTGAGCCATATATTTCTTTAATTCCTCGAATGCTCTCTGGCTTTCTTTACTCCATGCAAAATCCTTAACCTTCTTTAAAGACTTGAAGAATGACAAACACTTGTCTCTAGACTTTAAGATGAATCATCCCAATGCAGCAACCCTTCCAGTGAGCCTTTGAACATCTTTGATAGTTTTTGGGGGCTCCATGTCCAAGATTGCCTTTATTTTATCGGGATTGGCCTCGATTCTTCTCTTGGAGACCATCAATCCCAAAAACTTTCCAGATCCTACTCTGAAAGCACACTTTGTAGGATTTAACATCATCTTGTGGTATCTCAGGACCTCAAAAGCTTCCCTCAAATAGATTATATGGTCAGTCTTCACTAGACTTTTGATTAACATGTCATCAACAAAAACTTCCATGGTCTTGCCAATAAGATCCTTAAAAATTTTATTTATCAACCTTTGATAGGTGGCTCCTGCATTCTTGAGACCAAATGCCATAACAAGATAACAATAAACACCAAAGTCAGTGATGAATGATACCTTTGGGATGTCGTCCTTGTGCATCTTGATCTGATTGTATCCACTAAATCCATCCATGAAGCTCAACATCTCATGTCCAGCAGTGGCATCTCTCAAAGTATCTATCCTTGGCAATGGGAAACAGTCCTTAGGGCATGCGTCATTCAGATCAGTGAAGTCCACACACATCCTCCATTTTCCATTGGCCTTCTTCACCATTACAGGGTTTCCTAACCATTCTTGAAATTGTATCTCCTCAATGAAACCAGCCTCTAAGAGCTTCTCTACTTCCTACTTTATAGCTTCTTGCCTCTCTGGGGCAAAACTTCTTTTCTTTTGCTTCACCGTCTTCCGACTCAGATCCACATTCAGCTTGTGAGTAATTAGTTCTGGGTCTATGCCTAGCATATCAGCTGCTGACCATGCAAACACATCACTATTTTCTTGAAAAAATTTCAATAACTTCCCTCTAAGGGGCTCCTCTAGTGTGGCTCCAACGAAAGTAACTTTCTCAGGATCCTCAGGAGCTAAAGGAATCGAAACCAAGTCTTCAGCTGGATTCCCTCTTTTCTCATCATTTTCTCGAATATCCAGATCTTTAATAGGCAGAACTTGCCCCCAATTCCATCTGCCCTCAGTGAGGCCACATAGCAACTTCTAGCCATTTTTTGATCTCCTCTTTCTTCTCCAATCCCATTTCGGGTGGGAAATTTCATAAATGAATGGTAGGAAGAAGGGACTTTCTTGAAGGCATGTATTCTTGTTCTTCCCATGACAGCGTTATAAGTTTAACTAGCCTTCCCCACCATAAAGTCTAACATCTGTGTTGCTTGCCTTGGTTCCTGTCCTATGGTTGTTGGCAACTTGATTATCCCTTCCACGGGGCACTCCACTCCCGCAAATCCATATATCGGCATGTCGGTTGGGGTCAATTGGGAGTGATTATATCCCATCCTTAAAAAGGTGTCATGGAGCTAGATATCCACTGAAGCACCATTATCCACAAGGACCCTCTTAACCGGGCTGTTTCCTATTATAGGTGTTATGACCAACGGGTCATCATGAGGAAATTTCACACCCTCTAGGTCAGAATCATCAAAAGCCATTTTTACTCCTGTCCTGGCCCTCTTCGGGGCTTCTCCAATAATATGCATAACCTCCCTGACATGTGCTTTTCTGGAGTTCTTGGATAATCCAGGAACAGTTGGCCCTCCAAAAATCGTGTTTATCACAGGTCCTCGAGGTCGTGGTCCTCCAAAGATTGTATTTATCACCGGTCCCCTAGGTTGGGGATTCCGCCCCTGATCATCTTGGTCCCTCCTACGATCTTCAAAGTTCTTTCTGCCATTGTTATTCCTAACTCTTCCTTCCCCAGTGTACTTGTTTAATCTTCCTTTCCGAATGAGGAACTCTATTTCATCTTTCAGTTGCCTACACTCATCGGTGTCTTGACCAACATCTTTGTGAAATCTATAATATTTGCTCTTGTCTAACTTGGCTGGATCTGCCTTCAAGGGTTTAGGCCAACGAATATCTTGGTCTTTCTTGATTTCCATCAAGATCTGGCTTCTAGGAGCATTCAACTTAGCATATTCAGCAAACTTTTGCCCAGGTCCTCCCTTCTTAGGGGTTGAATCAGGGTTTTGCTCAGTTCTAGGATACTTGTCCTTAGCGATATATTCCAGATCAGTTTTCCGCTTCTTACCTCCAACGGGCTCGTTGCTCACTATGGTCTTCCTCATGCTCTCTTCCACCTTGATGTACTTCCCGACCCTATCTTGGAGCAGCAATATGCTCTCAGGGAGGCGCTTGGCCAAGGACATCTTGAAGAACTCATCCCTAGTTCCCTGTTGTAGTGCTATCATGGCTACCTTGTCATCAAGGTCCGGGACTTTTAAAGCTTCCTTCGTGAAATGATTCAGGTAGTCTCTCAAGGATTCCTTCGCTCCCTGCACAATGCTCATGAGGGATGCTGAACTTTTCTCATGCACTCTCCCACTGATAAACTGCTTAATAAAAGCCTAACTTAATTCTCTGAAGGACCCAATAGAGTTTGGGGGCAAACGACTATACCATCTTTGAGCCATACTCGACAGGGTTTGAGGAAAGGCTCGACACTTAATAGTGTCGTTCACGGGCTGCAACAACAGTGCATTGGAGAATGTCCTGACATGATTAGCGGGATCTCCCGTGCCATCATAAGCTTTGATAGTGGGCATCTTGAACTTCCTTGAGATGTGGGAATTCATTATCTATTTAGTGAATAGTGAAGTAGGATCATCAGGATCTCCAAGGGGAAGAAGGTTGCTTAGATCAGCTCTTGGGACTACATCCCTTCTTCATGTTGGACCATCCAGGTCTATGATTGAGGGAGGATTTCTCCCCCTAGGTGGTAATGGGGGGCCTGGGAACTTGGTGTGCCTCCAAGTCACGTTTCAGCCATTGAATCTCAGCCTCATGGGCCTTGATTCTCTCATGCACTTCTTAGGGATTCACCCCTCGGGTGCTCCTAGGGCGTTGGTTACCATCATCCATCGGCTCTTTGCCAGCATGTCTCCTTATTGGGGCCACTTCATCATCCGAAGAATCAGAATCTCTCTCTGTATAAGGACTAGAAAATTCCTGGTCCTCCGGGATAGGAGCCAGACCTTGTATGTAGGGGGTATTTACCCCCGTGCTTCACTCCGTCCAGCCTGTCCACTTCCTCCAACCTCGGGGTAAAGGGGCATCCCGTAAGGGGGGTTAGTGGTTACAACAGTTGAATACTCGTACCCAATGGGTCGAGAATTCACAGGTTTATGTAGTTGTTGAAGTTGGAGATTCGTACCTTGAGGAGCCGGGGGAATCATCCCTTGAGGTTGAGGTTCAGTTTCCCCTACCTGGGCTCCTCCTTGGGTGATGGCATAGGTTGAATGCGGAGGCAAAATTATTTGGTTTGTCCCCGCGGGTGTCCCTCCTTCACGGACACTGCTTGTTCTCCGTGTTCTCTCCATGGTTCTTGTTGTGCTTTCCCACAGACGGCGCTAAATGTTATGGATCAAAAATTAAGGTTTAATAATTGATGTATCTATTACTAAGGAATGTGAGCTTCGAGGATCGATTTGACTGCTCTTGTGTTTCGTGACTCGATCTGCCTTACAAGATGCCTACGTACCTTGTTGTGCCAAGGATCAAGTCAAAAAACATAGTTCTGATTTGTGGGGTGAGGCCCCTTATATAGATGTTGGGAGTCCTTGAATTGGACTTGGTGAAAGGCATATATCATAGCCTATTTGTTTATTCGAGGATTTAACTCAACTCAAATAAGGATGTAACAAGTAAATAGTGGTTCTATCGTCAGAGAGATCTCTCAAAGTAACATATATCAAAGGATTAAGTAACATTGTTCATCTACAGTCTTGAGGACTTGATTCACTGGAAGAAGCTCAAGAAATTGATCATGCCTCAGTGATATAAATCAAGATTGTGGATTTAATCAAGTGACAGGGATCTCGTCAGGGTATCAATTAATTACAAGGATTTAGTCTGAAGAAAATCAAGAGTATCAAAGTCAAGGCATGAAGAAACGTCATGGAAGTTAGTCACTCATGAACCAGACAGTACATCGAGTGTCAACATTGAAGTGTGGAATTGATTCATAATTATCAGAAGATTTTCAGAAGAATGGTTGATGTTCAAGAGTAGTATTAATTCTCTATTAATTAATTAAGTTGTATAATTTAATTAAGATATCTGCAAAGATTAATTTATTGATTAATTGAATTAATTGATTAATTAATTCTGAATTAATATTATGTATTTTCAGAATTGATTTTGAATTAATATTCTATATTAATTCAGCAAGACTATCTTTTGTATTAGCAAGACAATCGATATGACAATCAATAGTCATACCGAAAGTCATGCCAGTTCATTTGATTGTCTTGCCAGTTCAAATGGATTGTCTTGCCGAAAGTCTTTCTAGTTCAACTGAATTGTCTTGCCGAAAGTCTTTCTGGATCAAGTGGATTGTTTTGTTTACTTAACAACAGCAGCTGATTTCTCAACAGACAGAATTGAATACAGCCAACTACTCAAGAACACAGAAAGAAAAACAAAAAGCAGTGAACTTATTATTCTCAACTGCAATATCTCAGGACATTCATTTCTAGTATTTATTGTTAAATCTTAACCACTAGAAATCCTTTTATTATTCTTGTGTAACTATCTAGCGGATCAAAATCCCTAGAACTTAATCTCAAATTGCATTTAGCATTTGATCCTTTTTATTACAAAAATAGAAAAAGTTCATGTCGAATTTATTCTAGATTTGGAATAATTTATTTGAGATTAATCCCTTGTAAACGATACCGTTGTTGTAACACCTTTCAAGTTTAATAATAATTTTATTTAACTTGAATTTTGTTTCACCTTTTTTATTCCGCATTTTATTCGATTAAACGGTATTGTTTGTATTCAACCCCCCTTCTACAAACATATTGAGACCTAACAATTGGTATCAGAGCCTTCTGATTAACGAACAAATCAAGATCCTAGACTTTTGTGATTCTTTCACTCCTTGAATTTTTATTTACTCAAAAATTCATAATGACTACAAAAAAAGTTGGAACCTTTAAAATTCCACTATTCGATAAAGAAAATTATGTTATGTGGAAGAAGAAGATGTTATTGTTTTTACAAGTTGCAAATTCCAAATATCTGGAAGTGTTAAAGAAGGGTCCAAAAATTCTGATGGTTATTGAACCAGAGGTAATTGAAAATGATGTGGTGATTACCAAAGCTAGAACTTATGTGAAAGATCCTGAGGATTTTTCTCATGCTAAAAAAGAAGAAGCCTCCCTGGATGCTAGCCTTCAATTAATTTTAGTAGATTCCCTTGATCCCTTGATGAATAGACATGTGATGAACTGTAAAGATTCCAAACACATCTGGGAAACTATTGAGGTGATTAATGAAGGCACAAAGGAAGTCCCTGGAGAACAAGTTAGAAATCCTAACCTCTGAGTATGAATACTTTAAATCCAATCCAGGAGAAGGAATCACTGAAGTGTTTGAGAGGTACAATGCATTGATCAACAACCTGAACATTAATGGTAATACTATTCCATCAGGGAGGTCAACAAAAAGTTCCTTTTAACACTGCCAACTCATCTCGAACATCGAATCACTGCCATACGAGAAGCAAGAGATCTGAGTGAGATTTATTTGGAAAGGCTCTATGGTGTGTTAAAGACTTATGAGTTGGAGCAGATTCAGCAGAAGGAAGTCTACGGGAAAGGAAGAGTGGTCAGCACGTCTACTGCTCTAGTGGCTGAACAACAACAACAACAACCATAATATCAACAACAATCTCAACAGTCAGAAATAATGGTACAGTCTTCAAAGGTTGAAGAAAATGTGATAGTAGCAGAATTTGATCCTCCTACTACAAATCAATCAGGAGATGATTTTTATTCCTTGGAAGAACTGGAGCAATTGGAAGATGAGTCAATGGCCCTGATTGTCAAGAGATTCTCCAATGTCAGATTCAAGAGGAATCCCAAGTTCAAGTACAAGTCCAACTACAACAGATTCCAGAAAGGTGGATCTTCATCCTCTAACACCAGCAGTGGTGGGTACAAAACAGGGATGGTTGATCGAAGCACCATTCGATGCTTCAACTGCAATGAGTTGGGACACTTTGCCACAGAATGCAGGAAGCCAAAACAAGTTAGGAAGAACTCTTATGATTCTAATCAGAAGAGTAAATCTGAAAGGGCTTACCTGGCAAAGGGAAGAAGCTGGGATGATACTGACAGTGAAGATGAAGAAGTTAGGAATCTTGCTCTCATGGCTAGTGATGCAAACACCTCATCGTCAAGAAAATAGGTAAAATTTACTGATGCTGAATTAGTTTATCATCTAGGAGGTTCATTAGATTGTGCTCGTCGTGATAATGAAATGTTAAATCAACAAATCAAAGACCTTGAGAAAGAGGTCAATGAATTAAGACTTGTGCACATTAATCAAGATAAATGAAAAGAACAAGTATCTTTTCTAGAGAATAGAGTTGACTGTTATAGACAACTCGAAACTATTCTCAAAGACAAGATCACCGGTCTTGAGGCTAAGGTTAAAGCTTACTTTAATTCTTGTTCGAAGTCCAAAGAGTTTTACAACAAGCAAGCTGTTAATCAAACATCTGGAATAGGTTATGATTACAATGTTGCTATTGGAAAATTAGGCATAAACTCCCCTCCTCATGTTTGTGCCAAAGGTAGGGAAGTACCACATGTGCTTAAGGGTGTTGATGAACCCCTCTATAAAGAATCAATTGTTGAACCATTTGATGAGACCTCATTTATTATTCAAGAAGAAATCCGTGCTAAAGATCTTGCTAATGAGAAAGTTATTTCCAAGTCAAGTGTGTCAAAGGTTCCAGTCAAAGTTGTGAAAGCAACTGAGACTAACTCAGACACACATGAGTTGGATAACACAAATGCCATGTCTACCATGCATAAGTTGCCTATTGTTAATCCCTCTCATAAAGTATGTGGTGTTCCTGATTGTATGTCTTGTGCTTTTAATTTGATGTATGCTTATTTTAATGGTAAGCATGTTTCTAATGATAAGACTACTCCTCGTCAGCATGTGAATAATAGAAAGCATGATAGGTCTAAGACTGCTAGTCCTCCTAAAGCTAGAAAGGAGACATTTGTGCCTAAGCCTAAACAGAAATTTGTCAAGGCTGTTCACAAGGTCAAATGTCCAGTCATTGAGAAAGTTGAGAACATTAAAGTTAAGAATTTTGCCTGATAAAGGCCAATTTTACAAGTATGCCGGACCCAACCCAGCTTGGGTTATGAAGAAGGTCTAATCCATTTGTATTGTAGGGTATTAAACAGGTACAACCGGTAGTGTGGATTCTTGACAGTGGATCGTCAAGACATATGACCGGAGATAGAGCACTGCTATCAAATGTGGTTGAGAAAGCTGGCCCAATGGTTACCTTTGGAGATAACAGCAAAGGTTTAACTGAGGGATATTGTTGTTTGCTAGCTGGAAATGTTATCATTGAAAATGTGTATGTTGTGCAAGGACTTGAACACAATCTTCTTAGCATTAGTCAGTTCTGTGACAATGGCTACAATGTTTTATTCGACAAGCTGAAGTGTCAGATTCTGCACAAGAAAAATGAAAAACCTTCCTTCATGGGAATCCGGAAAGGAAATCTGTTCGTAGCTGACATGAACTCTGGAAGCAATCCTGAAGTCAATTGTTTCTATGCAAAGGCATCGTCAGATGAGAGTTGGCTATGGCACAAGAGACTTTCTCATCTCAATTTCAAAATAATGAATTCTCTTGTCAAAAGAGAATTGGTCAGAGGTCTGCCTCAGCTGGAATTCTCTCCAGAAGGACTATGTGAGGCTTGCCAGAAAGGAAAGTCAAAGAAAGCAAGTCACAAAGGCACTGACACATCCTCCATAACTGGTGTTCTGCAATTATTGCACATGGATTTATTTGGAACAGTTAATGTTCTTTCGATGTCAAAGAAGTGTTACTGTCTTGTGATAATTGATGACTATTCCAAGTATACGTGGGTTTTATTCCTTCACTCTAAGGATGAAACACCACAAGTTGTGATTGATCATATCAAGTTGATCGAGTTAGATTCTAATGTCCCTGTTAGAGCAATAAGGTCAGATAATGGAACAGAATTCAAGAATTCACTTCTCAATGGATTCTGTATAGACAAAGGGATTACCAGACAATTTTCAGCTCCTAGAACCCCTCAGCAAAATGGAGTGGTAGAAAGGAAGAATCGTACATTGATTGAAGCTGCAAGAATGATGTTAAGTGAATCAGGTCTTCCAATGTACTTTTGGGCTGAAGCTGTCAATACTGCATGTTATACTCAGAATCGAACTCTAATCAACAAAGACTTCATGAAAACTCCTTATGAGATTTTGAATGTACAGAAACCTTATATCAAATACTTTCATGTATTTGGTGCCAGATGCTTCGTGCTCAAGGATGGAGATGATCGTCGTGGTAAATTCGAGGCAAAGGCATATGAGGGTATTTTTGTTGGATATGGAAGAAGATCATACAGGGTGTATATCATTGATCAACACAAAGTAACTGAAAGTGTCAATGTTACATTTGATGACACTAAACTCCCTAGTATCCAAACTGAAGATCCTTTTGAGAAACTGAAGTTTGATGATATGTCAGATTCAGAATCAGAACATGATCAAGAACCTGAGGTTGTTGCTGGTGAAGAACCTGTTAATCATGATGATACTCAAGGTAATGGTGATGGAAACTTTGGCAACAATGGAGATACCACTACTACTGACGGAGAATCTTCAAGTCAACATGGCAACAACTCAGGGGGAGATGCTGAAGGATCAACTAGTAGGACACAACATCCCAATGAATTTCAAGGCGAATCATCAAGATCAAATCTTCCAAGACAGACTGTCTGGAATAAAGCTCATCCTTTTGAGTTGATTATTGGTGATCCAGATGTTGGAGTCAGAACTAGACGTGCTACTCAAAATGAGTGTCTGTTCTCAGGATTTCTTTCTGAGATGGAACCTAAGAAGATTGAGGAAGCACTGACTGATCCAGATTGGGTGATTGCTATGCAAGATGAACTCAATCAGTTTGAACATCAACAAGTTTGGAAACTGGTACCTAGACCTACACACAAGAAAGATGTTGGTACTCGGTGGGTATTCAGGAATAAACTAGATGAAGATGGTGTGGTTACAAGAAACAAAGTAAGACTGGTAGCTAAAGGGTATTCTCAAGCTGAATGCATTGATTATTATGAAACATATGCTCCAGTGGCTAGACTAGAGGCCATCAGGATATTTCTGGCATTTGCAGCATTCTCTAACTTTAAAGTTTATCAAATGGATGTCAAGAGTGCCTTTCTGAATGGAAAGCTGGATGAAAAGGTAGAGCAACCTCCTGATTTTGAAGATCCAGATTATTTGGATTCTGTCTACTTTCTTTTCAAGGCTATCTATGGACTCAAACAGTCTCCGAGAAAATGGTATGACACTCTCTCTGCATTTCTTATTGAAAATAGCTTTATTAGAGGTGTCATAGACAAAACTCTCTTTTTTAAAAAGCATAAGAATGATACTATATTAGTCCAAGTCTATGTGGATGATATAATATTTGGGTCTACTAATGATAATCTCTGTAAGAGATTTGCTAAGTTAATGCACAGCAAATTTGAAATGAGCATGATGGGAGAGCTGAAGTTCTTTATTGGATTACAAGTAAATCAAAGGTTAGATGGAAATTTTATTTGTCAATCCAAGTATCTCAAGGAACTCCTCAAAAAGTACAATCTAGAGGATTCTGCATCAGCAAGGACTCCGTCAACTACAACTGTCAAGCTTGGACCATGTAAAAACTCCATTAAGGTAGATGTCACAAGCTACAGAGGTATAATTGGCTCGTTACTCTATCTTACTGTAAGTAGACCATATATTATGTATGCTACATGCTTATGTGCAAGGTTCCAAGCGGATCCTAGAGATATTCATCTCGTTGCTGTTAAACGAATCTTGAGATATCTTAAGGAAACACCAAATCTAGGTATTTGGTACCCTAAAGAATCTAGTTTTAACCTTATTGGATATACAGATTCAGATTACGCAGGAAGTGTTGTTGATAGAAAAAGCACCTCAGGGAGTTGTCAATTCCTAGGTAGCAGACTAGTCTCATGGTACAGCAAGAAACAGCAAACAGTTTCAAATTCAACGGTCGAGGCTGAATATATTGTTGTTGGAAGCTGCTGTGCTCAGATCTTGTGGATTAGGAATCAGTTACGGGACTATGGCTCTGTATTGAACAAAATACCTATTCTATGAGACAATACAAGTGCAATAGCCATCACCAACAACCCTGTGCAGCATACAAGGACCAAGCACATTGACATCAGGTATCATTTTATTAGAGAGCACGTCATGAAAGGTACTGTTGAACTATTTTTTGTTCCAACAGAAGAACAAATAACAGATATTTTCACTAAACCTCTTGATGAATCCACATTTACCAAATCAGTTAGTAAATTGGGTATGTTGAATAGCTTTAGTGATTAAACTTGTGAATATCTGAAATCTGTTCTTGACTGAATTTACAAATGAATATTTCATAAATGAAAAATTCATTTGCAAATTTATTTTATCATATTTTCCATAATTTCTTGATTATTTCTATGTAATTTTTATTATCTTATCTTATTTATTTATTCAACTTGTTAATTTTAATGTCTCAGAATATTTTATTTTCTCTAAAAATATTTTTCTATGAATTTTATTTGCTAAAATTCAAAAGAAATCTATTTTTGGACTGAAAATATAATTATCTCTGAAATATTTTATTTGTGTAAATATTTTCTGCCATATCTATATTAGTATTTATTATAGTTTTCTGTAATTTTTAATATGTTATGTATTTGTTAAAAACTGTTTATATTTGTTTTATTTAATATATATATATATATATATTTCTTTTTATTCTATACTAGAATGACAATTGGCAAGACAATTGAAATTGTCTTGCTGAAAGTCATTTCAGTATATACATATATATATATATATATATTTTAATTTTATACCTGAATGACAATCGACAAGACAATTGAAATTGTCTTGCTGAAAGTCATTTCAGTATATATATATTTGTTATTGTTTTTATTTTATACTAGAATGACAATCGGCAAGACAATTGAAATTGTCTTGCTGAAAGTCATTCCAGTACATATAAGTGTTTATTTTTATATATTCAGTTTAATTTTATAAATGGCAAGACAATCGGTATGATTATTGATTGTCATGCCAGTAATAAAATTATTTCAGATAATATTTGTTTTATTTAGTACTGGTATGACAATCGGTATGACTATCAGATTGTCATACCAGTTATATAATTAGTATGTTTGTTTCTCAATTGCCTGGTATGACAATCGGGAAGACAATCGGTATGACTTTCCTCGATTGTCATACCAGTTGTTCTACTTATTGTTTTTTTTTGTTTTGTTTGTAATTCATTCATTTCACTCTTTCAAAATTCCAACAGTTTTCTCTCTTATTTCACTCTCTCTCATTTCGAACAGATCAAAACCGCCTCCATTGATACTTCTTGCTCGAGTTTTTACTCAGCAAACAAAACTTCACTCCTGTTATATATACATACAGAAGTGCTGCCCATTTTTTTTGTTTTTATACTTCAATTCGATTTTCCCCCAAAATCAGTTTTTTTTTGTGTATTTCTATTTGGTTTTGTGTCTTGTGATTTTGCATATCTGCTTTTGTGAGTTAAGAACTTTAACGAGATACATTACTTTCCAAATTTTTCGGATTTAATTGATTTAATTCGAATTATTAATTTAATTTAATTAATTCGATTTTTCTTAATAAAACTCTTAAAATTCTGAAAGTGTGTGTTCTATTATATTTTTTAATGGCTCTCAATTTCCAAATTGTCTCGCATAATCTTGTTGGTTATTTTAATCCAGATAAATGTGATGTGGAAAAATTTAAGCCATGGATTAGATTTTTAAATGACCATTCGATTGTTAGCTCGGCCATTAAATCAAATGTGATTTTAAATGTTGATCTGCTCAGACTGATTTGCACAACCTCTACTGTGGCCGATGATTTTAAATCTTTTTCATTCACCGTGGCAAACATACAGTATGTAGTTGATGAAACAGTCGTCAATCGTGCGTTAAATTTTCCATTGGACAATTTCTGTAATTTGCCCTCTGAAAATGATATTTCAAACTTTTTCCATGCTATTCACTATCAGGGGGTGATTAACTTAACCAAGTTGTCTAAATCCAATTTGGTTTCTGAATGGGACATTTTCTTCGATACACTTTCTAAAGTATTTGCCAACTGCACTAAATCCAACTTTCACAACATCACTTCCACTCTACAGTATATTGGTCTTGCGGTTGTTTTCAATCAAAGGATCAATTTTGGCAAACTACTTTTACCCATTAATCTGAGACATCTCACTACTGCTTTACGTGATCATTCTACAAATCGTAGGGTTTCGTGCTACTACGCTCGTTTTCTCATGCTCATAGCAGAACTTTTTCTCTCACCTGAGCATAAAGCTCTCTTTGCTAACTCTTCAGTAACCGAACCCCCTCCAGTAAGCAAAAAGATTTACACTCGCCAAGACACAACCTTCAAATTCATGCAAGTTCCAGTACTTGTATCTGCTTTCATGGCCACTTATATTCCTTTACCTATCTTCAATCTTCCCGGTCATGAACAGCAAGCTCAACCTCCAGTGGTTCAAACCACTCAGGCTCAAACATCAGATGCTCTTCCTCTGCAGGTAATAATTCCTCAAACTCAAACTATTCCTCCTTCTGTTGAAAGACCCCCAGTGGTTGATAGGACTGACCATGAAGTTGTAGAACCACAGCTTCAATCCCAGGTCATAGAGCCAAAAACAGAGTCACAACCTATCTCAACCTCTCCCCCACTGTCTAAAATGTTGCCTAGAAGGTTAGCAGGAAGTAGTATGTTGTTGGATGTGAATGAACCCTCAGCTCTGCCTCCACCCAAGAAAAGAAGAACATTTACTGAGGCATCTGAAAGCCCATTCTTGTCCTCCCAACAGGACATGGACTTTAAAATGGCCAATGAACAGTTACTAGAGACATTCTCTCAACAGGATGAATCTATTGAAATTCATCATAGGGCCATGGCATCCTGTACTGAGTCAAGCACACTTCCATTACTCACAATGGAAGCATACAGACCAATAGATGATACTCAGGACACGGAGCGAGGAGTGCACATTGAGTCGGTTACAGTGCCTGCCATAGTTACGGCAGAAAAGCAATCACATGCTTCTGAGGGAAAATCTGACTCTAAGCCACCTTTAATAGAGTCATTTTCTCCCCTCCCAGATCCAACACCTCTGGCTCCATCACGGGATTCTCCACTCGCAGATTTATCTGGAGAAAGTGGAGGGCAACTCGGTCAATCTATCCCTGAAGCAATTCAGACATCTATTTCACATGAAAAGATAAGTTTGACTGAGGATCGGGACTCGCAAATTCCCATTGTACCACCACTGACCTCTCTTGAAGAGGCTAGGGTGATTTTAAATGTAGGTACAGAAGATCAGCATCAGGAAGACTCCTCACGAGCAATTATATTGAGAGATACACAAGCACGTGAGTTGAGTGAATCAAACAGGAGAGATATTCAGGTGAGCGCACACACAGACACAAACACTGAAAATCTGTTAGCTCAAATTGCTGAACTGAAAGAACAACTTGCAAAAAGTCAAGCTGAGGCTTAATCATTCAAAGCACAAGTGGTTGAACGGTCTTCTTCTTCCACCTCTGTCAATAATCAGCTGGCTCTCATCAGGACTGAAATATCAGATTTGAAGACATCTGTTGTACCAAAGCTTAACTCAATCCAGGCATCTCCAACGTTATCAGCTGAAGACATTTCAAACTTCTGCTCTCTCCATACAAGAATGACTTCTCTTGAAGACTTGGTTGAAATGAATCATTCACTGGATTCCTCCAGATTTCTGAAGATAGAGACGGGTATGGAACATCTGAATGAAGGGATGAAGCACTTGTACTTCATGATCAAAAATTCTCACTGCCCTAATGAAGAACAAAGGACTTTCTTTAAAGGGCCGTCTGGTGGAGGCTCAGGCTCTGGAGGTGATGGAGGTCATGGAGGATCTAAGGGAAAGTCTGTAGAGGATTCCTTAACTAAGGGGGAGAAGAAAGGGAGAAGTGAAAAGGGAAAAGAAAAAAATTCTTCTGCTGGAGGCACAGGCAAGCCTGATGATATCTACTATAGTGGAGAACATGATGACTTTGATATTTATGACGTTCCCACTGAATCAGTCTTGGAAGATAAAGATGGTTTCTTTGAAGCTGAGGAGGAAAGTGATTTTGGAGAATGGGAAGAGGAAGCGCAAGTGGATCCTGTTTTTGAGAAAGAGTTTCAGCAGCAGCAATCAGAGTTGAAAAGAAAAGAAGCTGAACTCAAAAAGGTATCCCAGATCATTGACACGAGGAAAGACATCCAGAGAACAGAAACTCTTCAAAAGCAACGTCTTCATGACATTAAAGCTAAAGAAAGGAGAAGAGATGTCAGACTGAAGATTGGTGAGAAATTGGATGAAGCTAGGAGAGTACTTGATATGCCTCAGCTGAGCACAAACAATGATAGGCAGTTTCTACATCTTTTGGACAAGCTGGAGATCTCTAATCCAAATAATGACGTGTACATGAATGTTATAAAGACTGAAGTCTCAAGGATCACAGCTGCCTTTGACAGATCTCTAAATAAAATGAGCATATTTGTATATTGTCAGAGCGAATAATCTTTCAAAGTATCACTTCATCTGTTTGAGAATCGTTCTTTATCAGAGATTTGGGTTCTTCTCAACAAAGTCAAAAGAAGCTCAGAATTGAATGAAGTTCTTCGAGAAAGGCTCAAAGAGTTTGCCAGCAGGGCTAGTCCTCAAGTGGTCAACAATCCTCATCAGGTAAGATTCTTTAAGTCTGACTATCTTCAAATCTGCCAGCTCGATTCACAATCTCTTAAAGACTACTCAGCTAAGCATCTTGTCTTGATGGAACATCACTTAAGAACTGTTGGATATTCATCCATGTTGAAAACTCAAGCAGCTGATCTGATTCAAGCTTATTGTGAAAAGAATATTAAAAGGTACGATCAGTTCAAGAATAAGCTAAAGTTAGTTGGAGTTCAACCAGTCAGACCAGCCAGCTTCACTTCTGAAAAGGATCGTGTCTTTGACAAGGAGTTGCTTGAAGATTTGGAAGAAGGTGAATTCGGAAGAGAAGACAACTGAATTCAATAAGCTCAAAACTTAATATAATATGATTAGGGCTTTATGAATCAAGATAGACTAATGTAGTTATATGTTCAGTCTAGAGGAACATCTATCTTGTATTCACTTGTAAATTTCTTTTGGAATCTGGAAAATGTTAAATATAATCCAGAACTTTTCTGCTATTTACTTTGCATTAGTGTTTATATCTTTTTCTTATTTGTTAGTTGAGTTATCCTCTAGGTATTTGTTGTTATTGTCTAACAAACAAATAGGGGGAGATTGAAAGGCATATGTCATAGCCTATTTGTTTATTCGAGGATTTAACTCAACTCAAATAAGGATGTAACAAGTAAATAGTGGTTCTATCGTCAGAGAGATCTCTCAAAGTAACATATGTCAAAGGATTAAGTAACATTGTTCATCTACAGTCTTGAAGACTTGATTCACTGGAAGAAGCTCAAGAAATTGATCATGCCTCAGTGATATAAATCAAGATTGTGGATTTAATCAAGTGACATGGATCTCGTCAGGGTATCAATTAATTACAAGGATTTAGTCTGAAGAAAATTAAGAGTATCAAAGTCAAGGCATGAAGAAACATCACGAAAGTTAGTCACTCATGAACCAGACAGTACATCGAGTGTCAACATTGAAGTGTGGAATTGATTCATAATTATCAGAAGATTTTCAGAAGAATGGTTGATGTTCAAGAGTAGTATTAATTCTCTATTAATTAATTAAGTCGTATAATTTAATTAAGAAAATAAATTATATTTACAAAGATTAATTTATTGATTAATTGAATTAATTGATTAATTAATTCTGAATTAATATTATGTATTTTCAGAAATGATTTTGAATTAATATTCTATATTAATTCAGCAAGACTATCTTTTGTATTAGCAAGACAATCGGTATAACAATCAATAGTCATACCGAAAGTCATGCCAGTTCATTTGATTGTCTTGCTAGTTCAAATGGATTGTCTTGCCGAAAGTCTTTCTAGTTCAAATGAATTGTCTTGCCGAAAGTCTTTCTGGATCAAGTGGATTATTTTGTTTACTTAACAACAGCAGCTGATTTCTCAACAGACAGAATTGAATACAGCCAACTACTCAAGAACACAGAAAGAAAAACAGAAAGCAGTGAACTTATTATTCTCAACTGCAATATCTCAGGACATTAATTTCTAGTATTTATTGTTAAATCTTAACCACTAGAAATCCTTTTCTTGTTCTTGTGTAACTATCTAGCGGATCAAAATCCCTAGAACTTAATCTCAAATTGCATTTAGCATTTGATCCTTTTTATTACAAAAATAGAAAAAGTTCATGTTGAATTTATTCTAGATTTGGAATAATTTATTTGAGATTAATCCCTTGTAAACGATACCGTTGTTGTAACACCTTTCAAGTTTAATAATAGTTTTATTTAACTTGAATTTTGTTTCACCTTTTTTATTCTGCATTTTATTCGATTAAACGGTATTGTTTGTATTCAACCCCCCTTCTACAAACATATTGAGACCTAACACTTGGGTTAGGAGACTTGGTGGGAAAATCTCAGAATTAGAATGGACTTTGGAGTCCTAAGAGGTAGGAAGCTGGTTCCTTATCCCACCAGGTTCCTTGGAGGACAATCTACAAGGATTTATTTCTCCATTAGGATTCATCTTATCAGCTGACTTATCCCTTATTAATTAATTATGAAATTAATTAATATTCAGGGTTTTGGGCCTTCTTTGTTCCATCAGGTCTGATCTGGTCCATCAGGCATGACCAATGTGTTAGCCTTTTTGGTCTGAATGTCATACATCTTCTTATTGGGCCTTGTAGCCCAAATCATGTGTAATTAATGCAACATTAACTACGTAATCAGGATTTATTTATTCCCTATCAGCATGAATGCAATTATATGAATGCAACGATCCCCAATAGAATAACTCAACCAACCAACAAGTAACATATCAACAAATGCAGTTATTCGCATGAAGATCAATCAAATCATACAAATCAACTTACAAACTAGAGACGTGTGTTTGTGAAGATGCTTACAGATATACTATCGTAACTAGATCAATAATCATGACTCACTACTCATCAAGGCAATCGCAAGGTTATAAATTAAATAAAAAGCTAGACGCAAAATAACTTATAACGCTTCAATTCTTATATTGGAGTTTTATACGGATTCATGCTTTTATTAAGAACAAAACAACACAAGTATGCTTATTTGATCGTGCAATGAGTTAGGTCCACAAAAGACTTATACAATAGCACCCATGTAGCGAGCATTAGTTTAGCGGATCCCAGACCATAAAAGTCTTAGGTCACTAGGCACAAAGTCCCCTAAGAACTTAATAACTCGAGTACTAAAGAACCCACTCGTGATCAATTATACATAACACTTATTCTTTTTTTTCTTTTCTTTTCTTTTTTTTCTCTTACAATTTCTGAATGAGTGTGTTTCGCTCCATCTCATTCAACCCTAGACTACTCATAAAAATATGAGCCGAATACTAGCCAATTGACACCTAGCCACACAACCAGCAATGAAATCCAATTTCTCCAATTTTTAAATATCTATATTTTTTATTATTAAGAGAATACCCTAAATTCTAAATATAAACAAGCAATTAAACCTCGACAAATCAAATAAACCATGATCATGATCTAGCACTCTAGCAACCTATAAGACTTAGTGAAATATAAGTGTCTCTAGCATGCAAATCAATCCAATAAGACTGAACATCACTAAATACGACATCACTACACTAGCATCAATATCACAAGTCAATCGGAAAAATTATCTAAGAGATCATGTTATAATGCAAATGTATGAAACTACATTAACAAATTATCATAAAACTACCAAAATAAAAAAACTACATGGCAAAATATGCAAACTATATGAACTAAACTATCATGAACATGCAACTATATGAGACTCACACAAACATATTCCTTCAACTACTACCCCCAAACTTAAAAAATTCACTGTCCTCAGTGAAGGTAATAGTAAGGAATCAGGCATACCTACTCTGAATCAGAATCCTCACCCTTAAGGGGTAGAGTGTCAGGTGTGTCAGGAGGCGGATACACGGAATCCTCACCAAATACTGGCAACTGAATGTCAACTCCGGTGGCTCTAAATACAGTCCCAAGTGCCTGGGTGAGATCCTGTGCAAAACGACTATGGATGTCGTGCATCGCATCCATCCTCCTCGCAAGATGCCTATACTGCGTCGTACTCAAACCAACTCCTTGGTGAAAAAGAAACGGCTCATCCCACATATACCACTTCACCTCATGAAGAAACTTCTTCCTTTGAGCATAAGATAAGTCGGGAGGCATAATATTACTCATAAGATAGTTCACAATGTTTGCAAACCACGGTTCTTCTTCTTGCACTCCAAACAGCTGTTCGTCGGGAAAAGACTCATTTATCAATGTCTTGTCATATGAAGTAGCATTAGGATTCTCTAAACGTGAGAGATGATCAACAACTTAATTTTCAGTTCCTTTTTTGTCCTTGATCTCTAGTTCAAATTCTTGGAGAAAAAGAACCCATCGAATCAATCTAGGCTTCGAGTCCTTCTTTGAGACGAGATATCGAATGACGGCGTGATCAGTGAAAACTGTCACCTTAGTCCCAAGTAGATAAGATCGAAATTTCTCAAAACCGTAGATTCTCCACCCTGTGACTGTCCGTGTAGGGATAAGCTCATTCTTTTCATTTGCTACCATGGTAATTCCACCTTTCTTTGGTACACATTGAACCGGGCTTACCCATGAACTGTCAGAGATAGGATAAATGATCCCTGCATCTAGCCACTTCAGAATTTTCTTCTTCACTACTTCCTTCATGATAGGATTAAGTCTTCTTTGCTGCTCGACTGTAGGCTTGCTACCTTCCTCTAGCAGAATTTTATGCATACAGTAAGAAGGGCTGATACCCTTGATATCTGTTATAGTCCATCCAATTGCCGACTTGAAATCTCTCAGAATCTTCAATAGCTTTTCCTCATCACTACCTGAAAGGTCAGATACAATAATAACAGGCAGAGTAGATGCATCACATAAAAACACATACCTCAAATGGTCAGTGTGACGGCCTCAACCCCGGGGTCAGGAGTTGACGTCACCCATAACAATAATAATAATAACATATATGATTCAAATTACTAGTTATACATAACCACAACCCCTTTTACCAAGACCTTTTCCAGGTTTAAGTATGATTTAGGTTACAACTATTACAAAACCCACTTACTGCAAACTATCTTGACGCAACTAACTTAATACAACAACTCAGTAGACCATCTCTGGTGCAACACAACTACCTTAGAGGAGCCTGACACAGAAGGAACTGGAACTCTGCCCTGACTACCACGGAAGAATCTCCTAGGCATCTGCAATACATACATAAATACCAGAGTTTAATTTTACCATGCTATTTTCATTTTCAAACCTTCCCTTCTATTACAGGAACCATAAAGTCATTTGTCCCTTTACGGGAATCCAAAATCATTTGTTCCGTTACTGGAACCTCAATCACTTGTTCCGTTACTGGAACCTCAAAATCATTTATCCCGTTACGGGGACCACAAAACTATTCGTTCCGTTACGGGAACCATTAAACCAAAATCAGATATAAAAGTGGATGAATTCTAGGGACAACTGATTAGTCTGTCCCACCATAATTTTTGTTCTGGAACTCAGAGACTAGCTAGGTCTCTGTTATGCAGGACTAAGCGGCCTACCAGTGCGCGCATCTGACTTAGCCTCTTACATAACCATGCTGGGCCGTTACCTAATAACAGGCCTCTTACGCCACTGACCATTCAATATCTGATTCACGTTTATCCAGTTTTCAAAATCAATTACACCTATCTCTTTTTAAACAATTATAGTACACATTTAAAAAAACCTTTTCAATTTAATCACAATCTAAAGATAGGTATTTTCAAAAGTTACTTTTTTCCCAAAACATCCGTTAATAAAACATAATTAAATACGGGGAATACGTAGCTTAAAATGTTTTGTTTTAGTACGTAATTGAAATCCACGACTATTCATATATACTGAACTGTAAAAGATTAGTTCAGGGGTACTTGCCTTGCAGAGATTTACAACTAATACCGATTGACCTTTGACTTACTTGGACACTTGGCTTTATCGCCTTACTATCAGACTATCCTGGATCCGACTTCAACGTTCAGGTCCTTCGCTTGGAACCTCGCTACGCTTGTCGACTGATAACTAGGTTATCTTTATTTCGATATCACTTCTGGAGTCCTTCAACTAGAACCTACAGAGTCGAAATACCCTACGTTAGGCGTCTAGGTATGCTTGACATATCCTCGCTAACAACCTACCCATACGATATCAAATTCCGACTCGTAATTACACATATTATAATAACACACACAATAATTAGGGTTCACGTATTCACAAACCGGTTCAATATTCAAAACTTGGTTCGACGATCATTTTCAGAAAATATATATGACCAATGTTCAAAAATAGGATTGTCATATACTTTGCAAAATATTCCATGACAACACACCAGTAGGTCTTGAAAAATTCTTATTTACAATTATATACATATATATATATATATTCGACTAGTAACTTCGATAATCAAAGGATATGTCCCCGTCTTTTCGAATTTATTTTCTAAAAATTCGGGCAGCACCTCCTTGTTTATCGGCCTACCCGTCGAAACAATTCGACGTCAATACACAACACTACCACACAAATCCACAATCCAACCGATAACACAACCAAACAATTGATACAATTCTAGTCCCAACCAAACACACTACCCAACAATCTCGAAACTAATTATTTACAATTAATTTTATTTCGAATATTCTAAAAATAGAATTTATAATTTTTATTAGGCTCAAGAATCATCATTGCCATTTATCCGTCAGCTCAACGAATTCATCGCTGACGGCGACATAACTTCGACGGTACCCGTACGGGTTTTCTGTCAGAATTTCGCCATAGTTTTAAATTCGAATAATTTAATCAAACATATATTTCGTAATAATCACAAAATCATTCGAGTCGTACATTTGTCACAATCAATTACTCGATATATTTTCAGAATAGTCATTCGATTTAAATCGAAATAATAATAAAACATGCAATTGGGCTACAGGCAACAGAACACCAAACAATGACCCGCAGGAACGCGCCACCACCCTCGCCGTTTCCGGTGAGGGGTGGCGGTCGCCAAGAAGAAATAGGAGCAATAACAATATAAAACAATTATCCCAACTGAGATATACACGTGTACATGCGTGTATATATCTATTAAAGCAACAGCCACGACTGGACCAAGCCAGGCGGCCGGAGCAGAGGAAGTCATCGGAAAAATGAGAAACAAGTACGGCGACGGAAAATTACCGGAGACACGGTGGACAGGGCGGTGGAAAACGCAGCCCAACAGGAGAAAACAGGAAAAGAAGGAGAGTAGCAGGGCACGATCGAGAGAGATCGAGAGATTGCTGAGAGATTAAATCAGAGAGATTGATCGAGGGTAGGGGATGAACACAGGCTCAATTGAGGGTCTGTGTTTTAGTTTTATTTTATTTTTCTGTTGTTCCCAATGACTGTACTACACGTCTACTACAGTTTGTATAAATTAGACATGTAGCCAAAAAGGATAAATATAACCTTCTCGCAGCCCGGTTTAACAAAAAAATATCGAAATTAACGAATCAAGTCGCGCTTTAAACAATTCCAGAAAATTACCAAATTAGTCTTAAAATATCATAAATATCCCGAAAGTAATAAAAACATAAATTTCGTAATTTTAAAATAATTTCTGAAACGCAATTTATTCTCGCTTTTAACAATTAAGGAAACAACGCGCAGGTGAAATTAATCACAAAAATTTCCAAAATAATTTTAAAATTCTCGAAATATTCCAAACTTAAATAAATATGAGCTTCATAATTTTTAAAGAATTCTGGAATTAAATACGGATTCTACCAATTAATGCAATCAAAAAATCATACAGGGCTAAATAATTAATGAAATATTGATTTCTAAATTTTGTAAAATCCCAAAAATAATTATTGTAATTATAAAACCATAAAACAATTTTTAGGGGCAATCCAAATATTTATGAAAATAAATATGCCTCAAAACCACTTTTACAAGTGTCAACAAGACAATACTGCTGAACAAACAATTATACAAATAATCCTTGAACACCAACGATCACACATAATTAATAACAAAAATAATATCTAACTGACAGAACTCATACACATATTTTATTTATTTAATTATTCAATAACTACACATTTAAATAATAATAATCATGAAAATATATGAGTCGTTATATTCTTCCTCCCTTAAAAAGATTTTGTCCCCAGAATCTGATTTAATTAAACAAATGAGGATATTTGTCAAGCATATCTCACTCTAACTTCCAAGTAGAATCTTCGACTCGAGGATTTATTCAAAGACAACTTTACCTATATTTCTTTATACCTCGAACGATTTAATACATTTAGGACTCTACTTATCCCTTCTATTCAAACTTAACCAATCTCTTTCAAGGTGAAACTTTTGCCTACACCAACGATCCTAATTCTATATCCATATTCTTTCGATGCAAATCCGCTTTCTTTCTTTGTCTATCCCGAGCTGTTTTAAATCTTTTCCGAATCAACATGTACTGAATTAGCTCAGGACTTAACAATATCTCTACTCCCACTTTATCTCAATAGAGTGAGGACCCACGTTTATGTCCAAACAAGGCTTCTCAAGGTAGCATTCCCTTACTAACAAGATAACTATTAGCATAGAAAACTCAATCCATGATAGGTGATTACCTCAGTTTCCTTTTTAAACCCAACATATATACTCTCCACATATCTTATATTGTCCAAATCATCTTCTCACTTTGAGCCTTTGTCTAAGGATGATAGGCAATACCCATTTTCAACTTAGTTTCTAAACATTTGAACACCTCTTATTCATTCTCATCCGTCAAGGCTAGAAAGTAATCACATATATTCACTTCTTATCACCTTCAGGTATTTGAACTCCAAATTTACTATTCCCAATTCTGTATTGATTCCTCAGTAATCTTAAACATATTCAATTCTTCTCTTCTACTCAAGACATCTGTCTCTAAATGGACCTTGCTTGGTTGGTAGTTACTCAAACAATCGGGGCTCATAACCATTTTTTTACCAGAATTTCATACTTTTGAAGCTTAGTAAACAATTGCTACTTTTCAACCCTTCGCGGGCATTTCTTTAGGTGTTCAACTTGGCATTTCTTAGTTCTTGAATGGGCGAGGATGTTATCAATAAATACAATTACACCATCTAAGTACTCCTGATACACCATGTTCCTTAATTCCTTATAGACGACTGATACACTTGTTACTCCACATATTATCACCCAAACTTGCATGCTCATAACTCATTCTAACCGCAATCTTCGATATATCCTCAGGCTGGATCTTAAGTTAATCCCCGAGGAATAACACACTCTTTAAATTAGATCACATAAGTAATCAGTTCTTAATAAGGGTTACTTATTCTTATTCATCATTTTGTTAAACTTCCCGATAATCAGTACCCGGTCTCATAATTCCATCCCTTTCCAATAAGTTTTACAATTATCAAATTACTTACTTCGTTCCACTGGCCTCCAGAGAGAATCCAGGGCATTTATTTATTACTCAAACTTCCTCCAGAATAAGTATTTTCTTCTTCGTATCTTTACATATGGTGGATCTACCTTATATCCTTAGCTTATTACTCCTTTTCTTGCATGCTTGAAAGAACTTCTTATATTGTTTCTACACCTAGAAACTTACCCTACTATTAGCTTTTACACACTTTACAATTCGATTCTTCTAAAAACCACTCCTTGCCTTACTATAGGACACCCAATCCGATCCAAAAATCACCTCAAATGCGTTTAGCTCGAGGGGTGTCAGATCAACTGTAACTATACCCAACTTCTAAATGCTCGATCTCTTGGTCCTTTTAAAAGTTCTGCCTCTAGTTGTGCTGGATGTTGGCCTTTGGAATGTAGTATCTTGAGTAATCATTCTACAACTCCTTGCAATATGCCCAACTTTTCCACACTTGTAATACGTAACTCTTGAATTTTATGGATTGCATTCTAACGCATAATGACCCTTATGACCACACTTGAAACATTGCATATTCTTTTTGAATGAACCACTGTGTCTCCTGTCACAGGACTTGCAATCCACTGCTGACTTGACTGACTGAGCTGGAGTAGAAGTAACCGAGATAGTATCAGACTTAGTCTGGAAGAAACTCCATCTTGTGAATCATTTACTTCTGTTTTGGCCAAACTGATTCTGAAATTCTTGACTAGATTCTCCTTGATCTGCCTTGTCCATAGCACCATCAGACTTCCTTTTCTTATCATTCTCTTCCTTAACAGCCAACTTCTGGTCACCTTCTATTACCAGGGCGGCTTGAATCATAGAGGAGTATGTCTTGAGTTGCAATGACACCACTCCTCTACGAATTTCAGGCATCAACCCTTGTTGAAACCTCCTTGATTTCTGAATCTCCATACTTACATACTCTGGCCTCATACTCCAACACACTTCCTTGACCTTGTTTCAATTCTAGAAACTCAACTTCCAACTGATTTCTTAGACCATCGGGAAAATACTTCTCCAAGAATAATTCTATAAATCTTGTCCAAGAAATAGGGCCTTCTCCTTCCAACGCTCGAGTGGATTCCCACCAATAATTTACTTCATTCTTAAGAAAGTAGCTCACATAATTGGTCTTAAGATCATCACTTACTTGTGTGAGGTTAAATGCCTTTTCAATTTCCTTAAGCCAATTTCTGGCAACAACAGGGTCCACTTCGCCCTTGAACTCTGAGAGCTTGACAGACTGAAAGGACTTAAAACTAGTGGTTTGGTTTAGCTCTCCTTGTTGATGTTGTTGCTGCTGAATCTGTTGGATTAACTGCAACTGTTGTTGCTGCTGCTGGCGCAACAAGTCTAGAATTTCGTTTAAGACTGGACCCTCCGCCAAATTACTACTATTTTCTTTAAATTGGGTAGCTTTCTTGGGTGGCATCTTCCTGAAATATAACTAGGAAATTTATTCAAAAACATAACGAGAATGTATAACAAAAATATCACCGTTAAGACGGTGCTCCTGTGTCAGGAAAATGCTGCCCAATCAAAGCACCCATGTCTGTATTCTTAGGATCCATTTATAAAAGATGCCAGATTAGTAACACTAGCAACAATAGCAACGGTAACAATGGCAGAAACAACAACAACGCAGAAAACTGAAATATAAAGGTACTAAACATCATAGCATGCCCTCCCAATATAACAACAATTGAGCAACCTTCTAGAACCACTAAAAATACAACATTAACAAATTTCTTATACCGCAAAGCTAGACGGGCTATACTAGGCACTACCCAAAAAGGGTAAACTGGTAAGTCAAGTTAAACTTAAGAATCACAGACTTGGCTAATGCACTAGTCTGGTTTTTAATCAACCATTCCTCCCAAGGCGACTTCTTATCTCCTGCATTTGACCCATTTTTCATGGAGTTCTTTTCTAAAACTGCAACCTTCAATATTGAATCATAAATCCTCTCTACTATTTTCATTTCTGAAGTAGCAACCCGTTGTAAAACTCCTATTCCTCCAAATAATCAACTCTCGTTTACTTCCAATAACCAGGACTGTCTAATTATAAAAGCTACTAACAATTCATTTCCTCGGGGTTTCAAATGAAATTTCAAAGTCAAGGAATCAAGGGTACAAGGAGGGAAAGTGAAGAAGGTATAAATACGACTGAGAGCAACCATACCAGTACATAAGATGGCCAGTCTTAGTACCGCATAGTGTACAACACGTAATTCGGTGGCGTCCCACCAGACCCTTTATCATACAGACAAACAGTCAAATCATATGCATTTCCTGCCCTCAATCAACTGACTGATTCACCGAGGAAGGAAACAATGACTCCAGAAAAAAAAAGACGCTTCAAGAAAGAAGTATAAGGGTTCAAAAATACTACCTTCCATACTGATCCACATTCATTATGAAACTTGGCTGTCATAGTAGCCGCCGACCATTAACATACTATTCGAACTCACTGAGGTCACACACTCGATCCGAAAACATCACTTGATTTAGGAAATGCAATATTTAGAAATAACATTAGCGTCACTTCGGCTAACACATCAAGGGTCCGCTCAAACACTAAATTCTAGCAATAAGACTCATTTTCTCGAGGGGAAAACTAGAAATCTCTATCGAATATTACTAGTAATACATATGCGAAGGAAACATACTCTAGGTTAGGGCAGTTCCACCCAATCCTCAATAGACGTCAGGGTTACGCCTCCAAAACCCTTGACTAAACTCATAGACTAGCTCCTCTGATTGAGTTGCTGACTCACATCTATATATAAACCTTCCTGTACTCTTTTGACTCTATTCCTAACCTAAATCAGGGGCTCAAACCTGTAGCTCTGATACCAACTGTGACGGCCTCAACCCCGGGGTCAAGAGTTGACGTCACCCATAACAATAATAGTAATAACATAATATGATTCAAATTACTAGTTATACATAACCATGACCCCTTTTACCAAGACCTTTTCCAGGTTTAAGTATAATTTAGGTTACAACTATTACAAAACCCACTTATAGCAAATTATCTTGACTCAACTAACTTAATACAACAACTCAGCAGACCATCTCTGGTCCAACACAACTACCTCAAAGGAGCCTGACACAGAAGGAACTGGAACTCTGCCCTGACTACCACGGAAGAATCTCCTAGGCATCTGCAATACATATATAAAGCGTTCTGCAAGGGTGAGCAATCCATTGCTCAGCAGTACCACTGTATTAATAACAAGTAAAACAATTTAAAGTAAAGCAGTTATAGGAACAGAATTCATAACTCGTTAGGAAACAAGTAAAACATGTATAAACTGGATATCAATACTAGCATGCCTTGTAAAACAAAATCAACAGTCGTGTGCTGTGCATAAATACCAGAGTTCAATTTTAGCATGCTATTTTCATTTTCAAACCTTCTGTTCCATTACAGGAACTATAAAACCATTTATCCCGTTACGGGGACCCAAAATCATTTGTTCTGTTACTGGAACCTCAATCACTTGTTCCGTTACTGGAACCTCAAAATCATCTATCCCGTTTCGGGGACCACAAAACTATTCGTTCCGTTACGGGAACCAATAAACCAAAATCAGATATAAAAGTGGATGAATTCTAGGGATAGCTGATCAGTCTATCCCATCATAATTTTTGTTCCGAAACTCAGAGACTAGCTAGGTCTCTGTTATGCTGGACTAAGCGGCCTACCAGTGCGCGCATCCGACTTAGCCTCTTACGCAACCATGCTGGGCCGTTACCTAATAACGGGCTTCTTATGCCACTGACCATCAAATATCTGATTCACGTTAATCCAGTTTTCAAAATCAATTACACATATCTCTTTTTAAACAATTACAACATAAATTTAAAAAAAACCTTTTCAATTTAATCACAATTTAGAGATAGGTATTTTCAGTGGTTACTTTTTTCCCAAAACATCCGTTAATAAAACATAATTAAATACGGGGAATACGTAACTTAAAATATTTTATTCCAGTACGTAATTGAAATCCACAACTATTCATATATACTAAACTGTAAAAGATTAGTTCAGGGGTACTTGCCTTGCAGAGATTTATAACTAATACCGATTGACCTTGGACTTACTTCGACGCTCGACTTTATCGCCTTACTATCAGACTATCCTGGATCCGACTTCAACGTTCAGATCCTTCGCTTGGTACCTCGCTACGCTTGTCGACTGATCACTAGGTTATCTTCATTTCGGTATCACTTCTGGAGTCCTTCAACTAGAACCTACAGAGTCAAAATACCCTATGTTAAGCGTCTAGGTATGCTTGACATATCCTCTCTAACAACCTTCCCATACGATATCAAATCCCGACTCGTAATTACTCATATTATAATAACACACACAACAATTAGGGTTCACGTATTCACAAACCGGTTCAATATTCAAAACTTGGTTCGACGATCATTTTCAGAAAATACATATGAACAACGTTCGAAAATAGGATTATCATATACTTTGCAAAATATTCCATGACAACACACCAGTAGGTCCTGAAAAATACTTATTTATAATTATATATATATATATTCGACTAGTAACTTCGATAATTATAGGATATGTCCCCGTCTTTTCGAATTTATTTTCTCAAAATTCGGGCAGCACCTCCTCTGTTTATCGGCCTACCCGTCGAAACAATTTGACATCAATACACAACACTACCACACAAATCCACAATCCAACCGATAACGCAACCAAACAATCGATACAATTCTAGTCCCAACCAAACACACTACCCAACAATCTCGAAATTAATTATATACAATTACTTTTATTTCGAATATTCTAAAAATAAAATTTATAATTTATTATTAGGCTCAAGAATCAACATTGTCATTTATCCGTCAGCTCAACGAGTTCATTGCTGACGGCGGCATAACTTCGACGGTACCAGTACGGGTTTCCTGTCAAAATTTCGCCATAGTTTTAAATTCGAATAATTTAATCAAACGTGTATTTCATAATTATCACAAAATCATTCGAGTCGTACATTTTACACAATCAATTACTCGATATATTTTCAGAATAATCATTCGATTTAAATCTAAATAATAATAAAACATGCAATCGGGCTACAGGCAACAGAACACCACACAATGACCCACAGGCACGCGCCACCACCCTCATCGGAAAAACAAGAAAGAAGTACGGCAGCGGCGAATAACCTGAGACACGGTGGGCAGGGCAGTGGAAAACGCAGCCCAACAGGAGAAAGCAGGAAAAGAAGGAGAGTAACAGGGAATGATCGAGAAAAATCGAGAGATTGCTGAGAGATTATATCAGAGAGATTGATCGAGGGTAGGGTATGAACACAGGCTCAATTGAGGATCTGTGTTTAAGTTTTGTTTTATTTTTCTGTTGTCCCCAATGACTGTACTACACATATACTACAGTTTATATAAATTAGACACATAGCCAAACAGGATAAATATAATCTTCTCGCAACCGGTTTAACAAAAAAAATTCGCAATTAACGAATCAAGTCGCGCTTTAAACAATTCCAGAAAATTACCAAATTAGTCTTATATCGTAAATATCCCGAAAATAATAAAAATATAAATTTCGTAATTTTAAAATAATTTCTGAAATGCAATTTATACCCGCTTTTAACAATTAACGAAACAACCCGCGGGTGAAATTAATCACAAAAAATTTCCAAAATAATTTTAAAATTCTCAAAATATTCCAAACTTGAATAAATATGAGTTTTATAATTTTTAAAGAATTCTGGAATTAAATACGGATTCTACCAATTAATGCAATCAGAAAATCATACAGGGCTAAATAATTAATGAAATATTGATTTCTAAATTTTATAAAATCCCAAAAAAAATTATTGTAATTATAAAATCATAAAACTATTTTTAGGGGCAATCAAAATATTTATAGAAATAAATATGCCTCAAAACCACTTTTACAAGTGTCAACAAGACAATACATCTCAATAAACAATTATACAAATAATCCTTGAACACCAACGATCACACATAATTAATAACAAAAATAATATCTAACTGACAGAACTCATACACATATTTTATTTATTTAATTATTCAATAACTACACATTTAAATAATAATCATGAAAATATACGAGTCGTTATACTCAGGTAAAGGCTTAAGCTCAAGAGAGGGGGCTTCCTTAATAGAAGGCTTGAGGCGTTTAGGAGCTTTGTTCAATTCCTCCATTCCAAGAGATTCAAAAGGCATATCAATCTTCCTCTTCCAGGGAGAAGCATTCAAATATTGCAATTGTTCTTCACCTTCGTCATCTTCACTACCTGAATTCCCCAATAAGGCTTTTTCTAAGGCATCAGATCTTAGCAATTGATCAAGTTCCGATGTGACCACCGAATCATCCAACTCCACTTTTAAGCACTCCTCATTATCAGTAGGAAATTTCATAGCATTGAATACATTAAAAGTAACATCCTGATCCAGAACTCGCATTGTAAGCTCACCCTTCTGCACATCGATCAAGGTTCAGACAGTTGCCAAGAAAGGTCTTCCCAAGATTATGGGAATCTTCTTATCCTCCTCGAAATCAAGAATTACAAATTCAGCAGGGAAGATAAGTTTATCAACCTTGACCAAGACATCCTCCACTATACCTAACGGATATGTAATAGAACGGTCGGCCAACTGCAAAGTCATATACGTTGGTTTAGGATCAGGTAGATCCAACTGCTTGAAGATTGACAAAGGTATCAGATTGATGCTAGCTCCCAAGTCACATAAGCATCTGTTAAAAGACACTTTTCCAATAGTACATGGAATAGTAAAGCTTCCTGGATCTTTAAGCTTTGGAGGCAACTTTTGTTGCAGCACAACATTGCATTCCTCTGTAAGAGCGACAGTCTCTAAATCATCTAGCTTCACTTTTCGAGAGAGAATACCTTTCATAAACTTTGCATAACTAGGCATCTGCTCGAGAGCCATAGCGAAAGGTATGTTGATATGAAACTTCTTGAACACCTCCAGAAACTTCTCAAATTGTTTGTCCAGCCTTTTCTTTTGCAGCCTCTTAGGAAAAGGCGGTGGAGGATAGATCTATTTCTCTTCTGTATTACCCTCAGGAGGAGTGTGCTCAACAGTAGTCTTCATTTGTTCTACTTCTTCATCCTACTGCTTTGCTTCTTTCTCAGCCCCAGCTTCTGCAGTCAACTCTTGAGTTTGTTCGGGATTCACAACTTTCCCAGACCTCAAAGTGATTGTCTTTACATGCTCCTTAGCTTCCCTCTTTCCTAGCACTTCAGTGTCACTAGGCAATGTACCAGGTTGATAATTTAGCAAGGCATTGGTAACTTGCCCAATTTGATTTTCAAAGTCTTGATAAAAATAGCTTGACTCTTGCACATAAGCTTCAACTCCTCTAATTTAGATTTTTCATTAGCTTGTTACAGCTGGAGTTGTTGTATAGGTGCATACTGCGGTTACTGAAAACTAGGGGGTTGTACTGCTTAGATGGATACTGCTGATAAGGCTGTTGAACCACATATTGAAGGTTGCTCCAACTGAAATTAGGATGATTGTGGTTGTTAGGATGATAGGTGGCTGGCACAGGTTGCTGCGATCACTGGAAGTTGCTCACGAACTGAGCTGATTCACTAGAAATTATGCACTCATGGGCACCAGCACAAATCTCACAGACACTAGTGATTTGATTAACTTCATAATTAGCCAAAGTGTCCACCTTCATTGTCAAAGCCTTAAGTTGGGTAGCAATAGCAGTTGCTACATCCAACTCCAGAATTCTTGCTACTTTTCCCTGAGTCATTCTCTAGGAAGGATTCTGGTACTCATTGGAAGCCATCAATTCAATAAGTTCATTAGTTTCATCGTAGCTCTTAGCCCACAAGGCTCCTCCTGATGCTGCATCAAGCATGGGTCTAGAAGTAACACCCAATCCATTATAGAAACAGATGATAATCATCCAATCAGGCATGCCATGGTGTGGGCACTTCCTTAAACTCTCCTTATATCGATCCCAAGCCTCACACAGAGATTCTCCAGTTTGTTGAGCAAACTGAGTAAGAGCATTCCTGATTGCTGCAGTCTTCACCATGGGGAAGAATTTAGTGAGAAACTTTTGAGCAAGATCTTCCCAAGTGGTGATAGACCCTGCTAGTAGAGAATGTAACCAACACTTAGCTTTGTCCCTCAGAGAGAATGGAAAGAGTCATAGCTTTATAGCATCCTCAGTCACATCGTTGAATTTGAAAGTGTCGCAGATCTCGATGAAATACCTGATGTGCATGTTGGGGTCTTTAGTAGGAGAACCCCCAAACTGAACTGAATTCTGTATCATCTGGATCGTGCTTGACTTGATCTCAAAAGTGTTAGCCCTGATGGCTGGTCTGATGATGCTAGACTGAATGTCATTAATCTTAGGCTTAGAATAGTCCATCAAAGCCTTCGAATTTTCTTCTTGATCACCCATAGCTACTACAAATGGCTCTTCAACTTTCACTTCTTCCTCTAACTTCTTTTCTTCCTCAAAAACTTCCCTACGAACTACCACAAGTTCTTCCTCGGCTTTATCTAGTGTTCTCTTACGAGTACTGTTATGGATTAAAACTAATATATATACTTGCTGTATTTAATAATAAGGAACGCGAGTTTCAAGGCTTGATTTTGACTGCTCTTGTGTTTCGTGACTCAATCTGCCTTAACAAGATGCCTACATACCTTGTTGATTGCCAAGGACCAAGTTAAAAAATGTAGTTCTGATCTGTGGGGTGAGGCCCCGTATATAGATATGGGAGTCCTTGAATTGGACTTGGTATAGGAGACTTGGTGGTCAAGTCTCTGAATTAGGATAGACTTAGGAGTCCTAGCGAGTAGGAAGCTGATTCCTTATCCCATGAGGTTCCTTGGAGGCCAATCTACAAGGATTTATATCCTCACTAGGACTTATCTTAATAGCTATTTTTCTCCCTTATTTATTAATTATGAAATTAATAAATAATCAGGGTTTTTGGGCCTTCTTTGTTCCATCAGGCCTGATCTGGTCCATCAGGCCTGATCGACATGTTAACCTTTCTGGTCTGAATGTCATACATCTTCTTATTGGGCCTAGGAGCCCATACCTTGTACAATTAATGCAATTTATACAATCAGGATTTATTTATCCCTATCATTTGCCCCCCAACTTTTGGGAAACATTGATAAGGTTTCGCAGAAGTTAAATCTATTCATTCCCTTACGGGGTTTTATTTTTGCGTAAAGTGTGGAGCGACCTACACGTTTACAATGATTGTTCCTTTTGTTCAGGAATTATCTTAATTTCCAGGAACTTTTCCCTTAATTCCGGGATTTTTCTCTAACTTTCTGGATTTTTCCCTTAATTTCTAGGATTTATCCTTATTTTTCTGGATTTTTCCCTTAATTTCTGGGATTTATCCTTATTTTTCTGGATTTTTCCCTTAATTTCTGGGATTTATCCTTATTTTTTTGGATTTTTCCCTTAATTTCTGGGATTTATCCTTAATTTCCTGGACTTATTCCTTATTTCTGAAAATATTAGCATTTTTCAGAAAATATTTTAAGGAATTTCCTTTTTTCTTCTTTTTTTTTTATATACAGATTTCGACCAGGAATCCATTCGACCAGGATCCTGGTCGAATTAACCTTCAGTATGCCTTGGTCGACTGGATTTCGAGCAGGGTGCATTCGATCAGGAATCCTGGTCGAATTTCGGCCAGGATTTCCCCCTTTCTTTTCTCTTTTTTTTCGACTAGGATTTTCTTCCCTTTCGGTCAGGATTCTTGTTTTTTGACCGAATTAACCAACTTTTGTTGCCCAGGTCGACGTAAATTCGGGCAGGGTTCATTCGACCAGGATTTTACCCTGCTTCTTGGTCGACAGGGTCAAAAAAAAACGTTCTGGCATTCTGGTCGAATGAAACAGTTATTTCCCTTTTCGACCAGGAATTTTTGGTCAGGATCCTTCTCTTGACCGAAATAGCCCTTTTTTCAGCCTTGGTCGAAGGAAAATCGACCTCAATGCACTCGACTAGGATCTTGGTGCAGGTCCTGATCGAATTGGGTCAGACTCCTTCTTTATAATTTTTTTTTATATTCTTGGATTTGGGCCCTTAAATCTGGGCTAAATTTCTTCCATCCCGAACTTGGGTCCATGAATTGGATTCTTTTGGGCCAACTTTTTAATGGGTTAAAACTTGGGCCCATTTCAACTGGGTTTGTTTTATTGGGGCTGCCCTTTGGGCCCACTGTTTTTTGCTGGGCTTCAATAAACAATATTTTGGGTCCTAATTCTCTAATTAATTGGCCCCTTTTTTCTGAACTGGGCTTTGCAATTGGCCCATGGTTTTAACTGGGCTCCCTTTCCACTCCTTTTTTCTTAAACACCATTTGGGCCTCAAACAGGGCTCTTTTTTAAAAAAAACCACTTGGGCCCTTAGCTGGGCTTAATTTTTCCTAAAATTGGGCCCTTTTTCTAAACTGGCCTTTTTTCTAAGCCCAAACTCCAAATTCTTCTGGGGTTTTTCTGGATTCTTCCAAATTCTTCAAAAACTCAAGTTTTTTCTCTTGAATTTTCCAGGAATTTCCTGGATAATTCCAGAACCTTCTAGCTTTTGGGCCCAAATGGGCTTTTTGAGGCCCATTATCCTTTTTTTCCTCCTATATAAAGGTGGGGGGAGTGTACTCTCACTCACACTCTTCACTCTTCACTCTTCACTCATTTCTAAAATTCTCCAATCTTTTTCCTCTCTCAACCTTCCTCCCTTAGCTTCCAGCCTTCTTCCTTTCAAAGTTTCCAAGCTTTTCCAGCTTTACTAATGGCTGATAAGAGTTCCGAGAGGGCGGCCAAGATAGCCTCGCCTTCAAAACAAGGTAAGGATATCGAGATCCGTTCTTCGTATATGTCTTTAATCGATATGATTAATACTAGGGGGATGAATATCCCTCTACTGCACATCTCGATTCTTTTAATCATTATAATACTTGGCACAACATAGATTTCGATAAACTAAATGCACGTTATAACGTCCTTCCTCCTCTTAGATTAGTTCCAGTCTCTGGTGGTGACCGTACTTGCCACTGGAGACCCGGCACTCTCTTTATTTACACTGATGCCCTTAATGCTGGGCTTAGGTTTCCTTTCCACCCTTTTATTCCTCATCTTTTAGCTGATTTACAAATCAACCCGTGTCAGCTTCCTCCAAACGCTTGGAGGAACATTTTATGTTTTATGGTCTGCTGCCTTAGGGAGGGCTTTCCTCTTTCTGTAGCTGTTTTTAGGAAGGTCTTTCAGTGCTATAATAGCTCTTCCAGTATTTGTGGTTGGGTCTATGTCAAGGAAAGGCCCAAAAGTAAACACATCTTTAATAGCGCCTCCATTCCTGATAACAACTAAAACTGGAGGAATAGCTTCGTTGGGTTACGTTGGGAGAATGGTGACTGGGGCACACTCTTCCGATCTTCCTTCGGGAAGGTCAGTGATGGTAGCCTCAAATCCATTCACTTAACTCCTGAGGAAACTATTATTTATAATGGGCTTACTCAGGATAACGACACTACTACCAGCTGCACTCTCTTAGAGGAGTTCTCCCTGATTCACGTGGGACTATCCTCTGTTTCTCAACAGGGTATTTTTCTTCCCTTATCATCTTTATTTCATTTCATGCATTATTAACATCACTTATTTTGTTTTTTGCCTTGTTTTGCAGCTGCTAAGGAGATTAACGAGGACAATGTTCCTCCTGTTGAAGAGACTGCTAGGATAAAGAAAGCTCGGCTCGCAGGCCTAGACACCCGGGGAAAGGCGATAGAGCCTATCTTCTTGAGAAAGCACAAGGAGCCTATGGGGAAGGCTTCGACTGAAGGAGCTGAGGGCCATAATGCTCCTATCACTGCTGCTGCCCTTGTTGTTGCTGCTACAGGCGCCTTTCAGCCTCTCTGGGGATTCCGCCGAGGGGATACCGTGGTTGGTTCCACGAAGCATGCCTGGGATTGGTCCTACCATAGCGTGACTCCCAAGGACTTTATTGACGTGATGGCCACCCCTGACCTTGAGAGGATTAAGCTCATGGGAGCCCAGTCTCTGGCTTCGGTATGCCTTCTCTCTTTGAACTTATCTTTCATTCTTGTACCATTTTCTTGCCTTATACTTTTGTTGATTGCTTTGTTTCAGTCTAACACCTATTTTCAAGGCGCTGTGAGGCAAGCCGAGTCATGGAAGCGGGCTTCTGATAAGGCCGATAATGCCCTCAGGAGGCAACAGAAGAAGTATGCTACCCTGGAGAAGAAGCTCAAGCGCAAGGAGGAAGAACTCGGAGAGTCTAACACCGAGCTGGTGGTACTTCGGGCGGAGAAGGATAAAGTTATAGACAACTATCTGTACTCGGAGGAGTTTGCCCAATCCATGAGGATTAGGGATGATTCAGTCTTTCCCAGTTTTTTTAGGACTGGTTGGGACACGGCCCTTGGGACCGTGAACGAGGCTTGTCCTGATATTAACCTGGCGGACTATGTCTGCCCTGATGATGAGGCTTTTCTACAGAGGTTTCATACCCGAGTAGTTGTCTCGGATCATATTCCTCAAGATCCACTCCTTCCTCCTCCCGAGTCTTCTTCCAGACCTGCTGAGGACGATAGCTCTTCCTCCTCCTCCGAGACGACAGAGACATCCAGCGAGAGCGGAGAGGACGATGATATGGATGTCGAGGGTACCTCAGCTCCTTAGAGCTTTTTCAGCCCTGCGTGGCTTGTCTTATTTTTGAGACTTTATTTATCAAATTTCTTGTAATATTTATCAGATCTATTTTATTTATCACCTTTTATGCTTGCATCCATGTATTTGGTTTTTACTTGTTAGGCCATAAACATACTTTGAAGAACTAATGAATTTTCATACATTGTCTGGGATTCGTCCCTTACACAAGTCTTAATAAACTTCAAAATAAAAATAGAACATATAAATCCTAAGCAAGCAAAGCTTCAAGGTGCTTTTCAACCTACTTTCCATCTTGACAAGTGAGAATCGTATCCAACTGTCCTACACATAGTAAACCTTCAGGTTTTGTGCATGCCAAGTTCTCGGGACTTTGAAACCATCCATAGTCTCTAGCTTGTAGGTTCCTCTACCCTGAACATTCTTGACTCTGTACGGCCCTTCTCAATTTGGGGCAAGCTTCCCTTTTTATCCTACACCAGATGCTTCTATCTTCCTCAAGACTAGATCACCTTGTTTGAAAAACCTTTCTTTAACCCTTAGGTTGTAGTAGAATGAAGCCTTTTTCTGATATTCTACTATCTTTGCATGTGCCTTATCTCGCACTTCATCAATTAGATCCAGGGCTAACCTCTGCCCGTCTTCATTTTCTTCTGCATTGAAAGCCTGAATCCTTGGAGAGGAATGTGATATCTCTACCGGAACTACTGCTTCTGCCCTATATGCCAACATGAAGGGAGTTGCTCCTGTCGTGACTCTACAGGTAGTCCTATAGGCCCATAATATGGGAAGTATCTCATCCACCCAATTATTTCTTGACTTCTCGATCCTCTTCTTTAGTCCATCCAGGATTATTCGATTTGCTACTTCCGCTTGCCCATTGGCTTGTGGGTGAGCCACAGAGGTGAACTGTAACTCGATTTCATTTTCTTCACAATACTTTTTGAATTCCTCGTTGTTGAATTGTGTTCCATTGTCAGTTACGAGGATACGGGGAATTCCATATCGGCACATAATGTTTTCCCACATGAATTGTGCAACCTGCTTAGTTGTGATTTTTGCCAAGGGTTTGGCTTCAATCCACTTGGTGAAATAATCAATGGCTACAATCAGAAACTTCCTTTGTGTCGTGGCCATAGGGAAAGGCCCTAGAATATCAATCCCCCACATAGCAAAGGGAATGGGCGAGTTGATAGATGTCAGCATCTCGGGAGGTTGTCTAACAACAGGTGCATGCTTCTGACAGCGGTCACACTTCTTCACATATTCTTTGGCATCAGCCATCATCTCTGGCCAATAAAAGCCTAGACGAGTTATCTTATGAGCCAAGGCCCTGCCCCCCAAGTGTTGTCCACAAATACCTTCATGCACTTCTTCAAGAGCCAAGCGTGCCTCATCGGGCCTGAGACACCTCAAGTAAGGAACCACGAAAGATCTTTTGTAAAGAATCCCATCTATCAAAGAGTGCCTTAGTGCTCGAACAGTTAACTTCCGTGCTTCAGTTGCATCGCTTGGCAACCAACTGGTTTGAATATGAGCCTTGATGGGATCGATCCATGACGTCCCCAGGCCTATGGGAGCCACAAGCTTAACATCTATGCTTCATGTCTTCAAAACACGGAAGTACACACTTCCTGAACTTTCTTCTATCTCAGATGAAGCAAATTTTGATAGCGCATCTGCCTTAGCATTTTCTTCCCTTGGAATGTGTTCAATATGGCATTCATTAAATTGGGTCATCAAAGCCCTTACTAGGCGGACATACTTAGCCATCGTATCATCCCTTGCCTCAAATTCTCCCTTTACCTGGGATATGATCAGCTTCGAGTCTCCACGGACCTTTAAGTTTTTGACTCTAAGTGTCCCAGCTAGACCAAGGCCAGCTATCAGGGCTTCATATTCTGCCTCATTATTTGTGGTTGGGAAGTCTAGCTTCATAGCATACTCAATTAAGAACCCATCAGGGCTTTGCAAAACCAATCCTGGTCCACTGGAGTTTGTTTTTGATGCTCCATCAAAATAGAGAACCAAATATTCTTTTTCTTTATCATCCTTCTCTTTGCCCCCATTATCGACTCCCTTGTCTTGAGGTATGGTATCTTCCTGCCCCCCGACTTCTTGGTTGGGTATGGTACATTCCACCACGAAGTCAGCTAGTGCCTGGGCTTTTATTGCCGTACGTGGCTTATACTTGAGATCGAACTCTCTCAGCTCTATTGCCCACTTAATCGATCTCCCACTTGCCTTGGGACTGTGAATGATATTTCTCAGGGGCTGATTTGTTAGCACCTCAATCTGATGAGCCTGAAAATAAGGACGCAGCTTTCTCGAAGCCATTACCAAGGCTAAAGCGAATTTCTCAATAGTTGAATAGTTCAACTCAGCACCATGCAAAATTCTGCTGACATAGTATACGGGTTTCTGGACTTTCAGTTCCTCCTTAACAAACACCGCGCTCAAGGCGCTCTCTGAAACAGCCAAGTACAAGAATAAAACTTCATTCAAAGATGGTTTGGCCAACAACGGGGCCTGAGCCATATACTTCTTTAACTCTTTGAATGCCTTCTGGTTTTCCTCATTCCATACAAAGTCTTTGATGTTCTTTAGTGACTTGAAGAATGACAAGCACTTGTCTCCTGACTTGGAGATGAATCGTCCTAGCGCAGCGACCCTTCTTGTGAGCTTCTGAGCATCCTTGACAGTTTTTGGTGGTTCCATGTCCAGGATTGCCTTTATTTTATCGGGGTTAGCCTCAATTCCTCTCTTTGAGACCATCAATCCCAAGAATTTTCCAGATCCTACTCCGAAAGCACATTTCGTAGTATTCAACATCATCTTGTGGTACCTCAGGACCTCAAAAGCTTCCCTCAAGTGGGTTATATGATCAGCCTTTACTAGACTCTTTACTAACATGTCATCAACATAGACTTCCATAGTCTTACCAATAAGATCCTTAAAAATTTTATTTACCAACCTTTGATAGGTGGCTCCTACATTCTTAAGACCAAACGCCATAACAAGATAATAATAAACACCAAAGTCAGTGATAAATGATACCTTTGGAATGTCATCCTTGTGCATCTTAATCTGATTATATCCGCTAAATCCATCCATGAAACTCAGCATCTCATGCCCAGCAGTGGCATCAATCAAAGTATCAATCCTTGGCAATGGAAAAAGTCTTTAGGGCATGCATCATTCAGATCAGTGAAGTCTATACACATCCTCCACTTTCCATTAGCCTTCTTCACCATTACAGGGTTTGCTAACCACTCCGAAAATTGAATCTCCTCAGTGAAACCAGCCTCTAAGAGCTTTTCTACTTCCTGTTTTATAGCCTCCTGTCTTTCCGGGGCAAAATTTCTTTTCTTTTGTTTCACTGTCTTCCGGCTTGGATCCACGTTTACCTTGTGAGTAATCAACTCCGGGTCTATGCCTGGCATATCAGCTGCTGACCATGCAAACACATCACTATTTTCTTGCAAAAATTTCACCAACTTCCCTCTAAAGGGCTCCTCTAATATGGCTCCAATGAAAGTCATCCTCTCAGGATTCTCGGGGTCTAAAGGAACGGAAACCAAGTCTTCTGCTGGCTTTCCTCTCTTCTCCTCATTTTCTCGGACATCCATATCTTCAATAGGAAGAACCTGCCCCCCGACTCCATCTGCCCTCAAAGAGGCCACATAACAGCTTCTAGCCATTTTTTGATCTCCTCTTTCTTCTCCAATCCCGTTATGGGTGGAAAACTTCATAACTGAATGGTAGGAAGAGGGGACTGCCTTAAAGGCATGTATCCCTGTTCTTCCCTGTTAGTGTATACTGAAAATATTTATTTGAAGTATGTACATTTATTTATGGCCAGTTTATTTGAGAATCATTTGAATGTTTACATGTTGTCTAATATTATATATTGTGAACAATCTAGTATCAAATGGGATACAGAATATTAGATTGTTAAATACGGTTATATAATATAATAAGGTTCACAACACAGGTGGTGTTGGACAATCCACTGGTATGGCTGTAGTATTATTTAGATTAGTTTATATTGACTAATAAATAATACTAGTATACTTTGTGTATGTTGAACAGGATCAAATTTAGAATTGTTCCCTTAATACTAATTAAGAAGGAGAACTAAGATTCTATGTTATTATTAATGCTTAGGTTCTTAATCCGGAAATAGTAATTGACACGTGTATATTATTTACATGCTTTGATTTATATATGAAACAATTCTTTTGAATTATATCATTATATTTTGGGTGATGGAATTATATACATGGTGGATATTATTTATTGAAGGAATCCATGTCCTGATAATATCCGGGTTAATGATGTCCCCTTGAAAGCTCAAAAAGATTTAATTATGTGAAACCCTGCCGGTGGAATTTATTCTGGCATAATTAAATAAAGGTTGAGTGGATGATCAAGGATAAAAGATATTAATTAAATAAATTATCAGTAATTTATTTAATTAATGGACATATGATATTTTAAACATGGGGAATTTAATAAGCAAATAATATTGGAACGGAATTAATTAAATTACGGTATTAGGAAAGGTAGTGCAAATATTAATTTTTTAGTGGATTGAATTAATATTTAATTACATTGGGCTAGGCTCAAGATGTAATTAGAAGGCCCAACCTAATTATCCATGGTCCCTATTGTAGCCTATATATATTCTTATTCACTTCTTGCTTGGAATTGTGTGAAAACATATTGTAGCCACCAAGGAGCAAGAAGAGAGGATAACTTGAGAAGACGGAGGCCACACTTCGCTCAAGGGAATTTGGGAATACAATAGAAGAGCGTGGAATCAACCATTAACAAGGTAATCCTCTTTTCGTAATCTTTATCGTAAAACATAGTAACACCCTAAGTCTGTGATTCCCAACAATTGGAATCAGAGCCTGGTAATGGGTTCTACGTTTTATGATATAATGTCCATGTCGTAATTATATATGCGTGTATATAGTGTTTTGCTTGTATTGGTTTTTATGCAGGTTGTTAATCCACTATTATGGCCATGTATATTTTAATTATGTGTTTGGATCCCACGTGGTTTAATCGTGGTTAATTTTTGTTTTGGTTTCCACGTCGTTTAATCGTGGTTGTAATTTACACGAGGGTTGATCGTGTTAGAATAGATTTTACAAAATTAGTTTTCTATTAGATCTATTTTTTTTATAATTGTTCCGGGTATTTTGTAATAGTTATGTGCGATCGGAAATCAATTCCGGTAGTTTTTTGTTCCGCTGTGCGATTACAAGGGGCTGCTGGGGCCGCGGCGGCAGCTGGGACTGTTGGGGCTGCTGGGCCTGCTGGGGCAGCTGGGACTGCTGGGGCTGCTGGGGCTGCTGGGGCAGCTGGGACTGGTAGGGCTGCTGGGACTGGTAGGGCTGCTGGGTCTGCTGGGGGCGTCGGGGCGCGCTTGGGGCAGATTTTTTTTTAGAGCTGGATTTTTTTTCAAGGGCCATAATAGTGGAAAATTTATTTTAATATTTTCCATTAAATTTTAATTATTGCTTTAATTTATTGATTATGTGTTCGTTAATTATGTGTGTAATTCTTTTAAAATTGCATGTTTAACTTAATTAGGACGACATGGACATAAAATTTATTTATTGTTTTAATTAAATGTTATATGTTGCTAAAATTATGTGTGTATTTTGAATGCATGATTAGACATAATTATAACAACATAGGGCCCCATTTAATTTTAAAATTCCTCAATTTTAATAATAAAAAATTCTAAGTGGGAGATGGAATTAATATGAAATCCCATGGTCTCCATTATTGGTTGTAGGTAATTTAACATAAAGACGAATATAAATTATATATATGTCACCCATCGTGGCATGTAATTTATGGGGTCTAGAATGTTATAGAAATTACTAGAACAAACTTCTTAAATTAATTTTGAAAGGAATAAAATACGGATTTTCTTTATTTCTGATTTGGGGCGATTTTATCAAAAACGAGTTCATCGAACTTGTAAGGCTGTGGGTTTTAAGCGAGACCGATGTGACTCCTTCACTACCTGGAAATCAAACCACTGATGAATATTGAATTGAAGTATTCTACTCAAGGCAAAATTACGAGTATTGGAAGGTATACACGCCACCCATCGTGGCGTACCAAGTTCCATAGATTTCGAATAATTTAAGATTTGATGATGGTATACATTTAGCTATGAAAAATAATATAGTCCACCCCAACGTGGCATATTGTTTAGTAATAGGACCGAAGTAACATTTAAACAAAATTAGGTGGTATACATGTCACACATCGTGGCGTACCAGAAGCTTATGGTGTTTATATGTTAGTGCATTAAATTTTAATAATTGTTAGAGGAATCAATAGATCTTAATAATTAATGCACCCTTATTTATGTGATGTTTTTATGCATGATTCTCAGGATAAAATGGGCTTTAATCCACTATTCACCATACTTAAGGATAACAAACTTACCGGACCTAACTATATTGAATGTAAACGAAATTTGGACATTGTGTTGACTGCTGAGGAGTACAAGTTTTGCACTTATGAACCCAAACCTGAACAGCCTGCTGCTGATGCTCCTGAAGATGAGAAAGAGTATTATAAACGGTGGATTAAGGCTGATGAGATGTCGCGATGTTACATTATGGCAGCAATGTTGGGTGTTTTGCAGCATGAGCATCAGTCTATGGCCACTGCTTCGGATATGCTCTTTAATCTCAAGGAACTTTTTGGAGATCAAAATAGGGATGCTAGGCAAGTAGCCATGAAGGCTTTAATGAACACTCAGATGGCTGAAGGCACACCTGTAAGGGATCATGTTCTCAAGATGATGTCGCATCTGAATGAGATAGAGATCCTTGGTGCTGAACTTGACGGGGAAACCCAGATTGACATTATCCTTATGAGCTTGTCCAAGAGTTTTGAGCAGTTCCGCTTGACTTACAACATGAACAAGAGGCAGTATAGTCTCGCGGAACTGCTGACAGAACTTCAGGCAGCTGAAGGATTATTTCGGCAGAGTGTTCAAGTGAATGTGGCTGAGAAAGGTTCTTCCTCTAAGCCGAAAGGTATTAAGAAGAAGAAAAAGGCTCAGACACAGAAAGCTGTGAAGGCAGTGGGAGTTTAGGGTGGTGTGAAAAAGCCTAAGGGAAAGTGCTTCAGATGCAAACAGTCAGGTCACTGGAAACAGGATTGTCCTCTTCCTAAGAAGACAAACAATACTGGTATGTCTCTTTCTCTAGTTACAGAAACATTTATAGCGGCTATATCTACGAGCACTTGGTATGTAGATACAGGAGCCACTGATCATGTTTGTAATTCTATGCAGGGGTTCCAACTATCCAGAATGCTTAGAGATGGTGAGATATACGTGTTCATGGGAGATGCTACGAAAGTAGCAGTAGTTGCAGTAGGAGTTATTCATTTATCTTTTGGTTCTGATAGGATTTTGGTTTTGAACAATTGTCTTTATGTACCTTCTTTTAGAAGGAATTTATTTCGGTTTCTAAACTTGTTTTGGATGGTTATAATGTTTGTTTGGATCATAATGTTTCTATTATGATGAATAAACGAATTATATGTTCTGGTACATTGCAAGACAATTTGTATATAATTAATCCTAGTCAACCTGCACTGCAACTGCAATTTAGGGAATTGAACAACACATCTTCTAACTCTACTAAAAGAAAGGAACCTTCTAGTTTGAACCAAACATATCTTTGGCACTTGAGATTAGGTCATATTAACTTGAGGAGGATTCAAAGACTGGTAGTAGACGGGCCTTTAAGCTCATGGCAGTGGAGCCATTTCCAGTTTGTGAATCCTGCTTGGAAGGTAAAATGACTAATAGGCCTTTCAAGGCAAAAGGGAATAGAGCCAAACAACTGTTAGAATTGGTTCACTCTGATTTATTTGGACCCATGAATATCCAAGCAAGAGGTGGTTATGAATATTTCGTCACTTTCATTGATGATTATTCTAGATATGGGTACGTTTATTTGTTGCACCGTAAGTCTGAGTGCTTTGATAAGTTCAAAGAGTACAAAGCTAAAACGGAGAAGCGACTTAATAAAAGTATCAAGTCACTACGATCAGATCGTGGTGGCGAATACTTGCTTGGAGAATATAGGGAATATTTATCAGAAAATGGGATAGAATCCCAGTTAACTGCACCAGGCACACCCCAGCAGAATGGTGTAGCAGAGAGAAGGAATCAGACTCTTTTAGAGAGTGTTAGATCGATGATGAGTTATTCGGATTTACCCAAGTCATTTTGGGGACATGCCTTAGAGACAACAGCTTATCTTCTGAACTTAGTACCTTCTAAGTCGGTTCCTAAAACCCCCTTAGAATTGTGTAACGGGGATAAATCGAGTCTAAGACATATTCGAATATGGGGTTGTCCAGCACATGTGCTGCACAAGAATGCGACTAAGTTAGAATCTCGTACATAAGTAAGGTTGTTTGTAGGCTACCCCATTGGAACGAAAGGATATTTATTTTATAGTCCGAAGAATGGGGATGTCATTGTTAGCACCAATGCAAGATTCTTAGAGGAGGAATATATAATGAATCACAAACCCATGAGTAGTGTCATTTTAGAGGAACTAGTGGGAGGGACAAATAATACCCATGAAGCTGTAGTACAAGTAGAACAACCACAACATAATGTACAACCTGTCACTAATACCGCACCAGTGCCTCATCGTAGTGGGAGGGTTGTTCAACAGCCTGATAGATTCATGTTTTTGGGCGAGTCTTCAGACTTGGTCTCTGGTGAACATGATGATGATCCCCGTACATACGAAGAGGCAGCACAAGACAAAGATGCAGATCTTTGGCAAAAGGCGATGAAATCTGAGATAGAATCAATGTATTCTAATCAGGTCTGGGAGCTCGTGGAACCACCCAAAGGTATAAAACCTATTGGATGTAAGTGGATCTACAAGAAAAAAGAGGGGATTAGATAAAAAGGTGAAAGCCTGGAAAGCAAGACTTGTTGCGAAAGGGTATACTCAGAAAGAAGGTATCGATTATGAGGAAACCTTTTCACCGGTGGTCATGCTTAAGTCAATCCGTATTCTTTTATCTATAGCAGCTCATCTCGATTATGAGATTTGGCAAATGGATGTCAAGACAGCTTTTCTTAATGGAAGTCTTGAAGAAACCATCTATATGCAGCAACCAAAAGGATTCATTAAGGAAGGCCAAGAACATCTGGTATGTAAGCTTAAGAGGTCTATTTATGGACTTAAACAAGCTTCTAGAGACTGGAATATTCATTTTGATCAGGCAGTCCAGTCATATGGATTTGATCAAAGTCCAAGCGAATCGTGCGTGTATAAGAGAAGTGAAGGTAATGCAGTGGTTTTTCTAGTACTATATGTAGATGATATTTTACTCATTGGAAACAATGTTGAGATGTTGTCATCAGTAAAGGCATGGTTGTTCAAACAATTTGACATGAAGGACTTAGGTGAAGCGGCATACATCCTTGGGATCAAAGTTATAAGGGATCGCAAGAAAAGGATGTTGGCTTTATCTCAAGAGCCCTACATTGATGAAGTATTAGCTCGTTTTAACATGCAGAACTCCAAGAAAGGTTTTCTACCTTTTAAGCATGGAGTTGCTCTATCTAAGAAGCAGTGTCCTTCGACACCTAAGGATATAAAGATCATGAAAGCAGTTCCTTATGCTTCAGCATGTGAAAGCTTAATGTATACTATGTTATGTACGAGGCCTGACATCTGCTTTGCTGTAGGCATGGTTAGTAGATATCAGTCGAACCCAGGTCAGGAATATTGGAGTGCAGTAAAAACTATACTCAAGTACCTGAGAAGGACTAAGGAGTATATATTAATTTACAAGGCCTCAGATCTATTTCCTTTGGGATATACTGATTCAGATTTCCAATCAGATAGGGATAAGAGGAAATCAACCTCGGGATATGTTTTTACTTTGGGAGGTGGAGCCGTTATATGGAGGAGTGTAAAGCAGAAATGCATTGCAGACTCCACCATGGAGGCCGAGTACGTGGCAGCCTCTGAGGCTGCCAAGGAGGCTGTATGGTTCAGGAACTTCCTTTTGGACTTAGATGTGGTACTTAATTTGCCTAGGAGCTTGACGGTGTATTGTGATAACACTGGTGCTGTAGCAAATTCAAAGGAACCGCGAGACCACAAAGCAGCTAAACATATTGAACGTAAGTATCATCTCATACGAGGAATCGTAAAGCGAGGGGATATAGTTGTGGCTCACATATCATCAGAAGACAACCAAACAGATCCTTTCACAAAGAGCTTGCCAACCAAGGTTTTTGACAAGCATGTGGAAGCGATAGGAGTCAGATGGATGGACACATAGATTTTTATGTAATAGTGGATTAAATAAACACTAATGTACACATAGAATATTTTGAGTATAAGTGGGAGATTGTTAGTGTATAATGAAAATATTTATTTGAAGTATGTACATTTATTTCTGGCCAGTTTATTTGAGAATCATTTGAATGTTTACATGTTGTCTAATATTATATATTGTGAACAATCTAGTATCAAATGGGATACAGAATATTAGATTGTTAAATACGGTTATATAATATAATAAGGTTCACAGCACAGGTGGTGTTGGACAATCCACTGGTATGGCTGTAGTATTATTTAGATTAGTTTATATTGACTAATAAATAATAATAGTATACTTTGTGTATATTGAACAGGATCAAATTTAGAATTGTTCCCTTAATACTGATTAAGAAGGAGAACTAAGATTCTATGTTATTATTAATGTTTAGGTTCTTAATCCGGAAATAGTAATTGACACGTGTATATCATTTACATGCTTTGATTTATATATGAAATAATTCTTTTGAATTATATCATTATATTTTGGGTGATGGAATTATATACATGGTGGATATTATTTATTGAAGGAATCCATGTCCTGATAATATTCGGGTTAATGATGTCCCCTTGAAAGCTCAAAAAGATTTAATTATGTGAAACCCTACAGGTGGAATTTATTCTGGCATAATTAAATAAAGGTTGAGTGGATGATCAAGGATAAAAGATATTAATTAAATAAATTATCAGTAATTTATTTAATTAATGGACATATGATATTTTAAATATGGGGAATTTAATAAGCAAATAATATTGGAACCGAATTAATTAAATTACGGTATTAGGAAAGGTAGTGCAAATATTAATTTTTTAGTGGATTGAATTAATATTTAATTACATTGGGCTAGGCTCAAGATGTAATTAGAAGGCCCAACCTAATTATCCATGGTCCCTATTGTAGCCTATATATATTCTTATTCACTTCTTGCTTGGAATTGTGTGAAAACATATTGTAGCCACCAAGGAGCAAGAAGAGAGGATAACTTGAGAAGACGGAGGCCACACTTCGCTCAAGGGAATTTGGGAATACAATAGAAGAGCGTGGAATCAACCATTAACAAGGTAATCCTCTATTCGTAATCTTTATCGTAAAATGTAGTAACACCCTAAGTCCGTGGTTCCCAACATCCCCATGATAGCATTATAAGTTGAACTAGCCTTTACCACCACGAAATCCAACATCTGTGTTGCTTGCCTTGGTTCCGTTCCTATGGTGGTTGGCAATTTGATTATCCCTTCCACAGGACATTCTACTCCAGCAAATCCATATATCGACATGTCGGTTGGTGTCAACTGGGAGTCGTTATACCCCATTCTTAGAAAGGCGTCGTGGAGTAATATATCCATAGAAGCACCATTATCCACAAGAACCCTCTTAACCGGGCTATTTCCTATTATTGGTGTTATGACCAGCGGGTCGTCATGAGGAAACTTTACACCCTCTAGGTCAGAATCATCAAAAGCTAGTGTTACTTCTGTCCTGGCCCTCTTCGGGGCTTCTCCAACAATATGCATAACCTCTCTAGTATATGCCTTTCTGGAGTTTTTGGACAATCCAGCAGCAGTTGGACCTCCAAAGATCGTGTTTATCACAGGCCCTCGAGGTCGTGGCCCTCCAAAAATTGCATTTATAACCGGTCTTCTAGGTTGGGGATTCCGCCCCTGATCGTCTTGGTCCCTCCTACGATCTTCAAAGTTCTTCCTTCCATTATTATTCCTGTCCCCTCCTTCTCCAGTATACTTGTTCAATCTTCCTTTTCGAATCAAAAACTCAATTTTGTCTTTCAATTGCCTACACTCATCGGTGTCATGGCCAACATCTTTGTGGAATCTGCAATACTTGCTCTTATCTAGCTTGGCGGGATCAGCCTTCAAGGTCTTAGGCCAACGAATATCTCGATCTTTCTTGATTTCCATCAAGATCTGGCTTCTAGGAGCATTCAGCTTAGCGTATTCGGTGAACTTTTGCCCAGGTCCTCCCTTCTGAGGGGTTGAATCAGGGTTTTGTTCGGTTCTAGGATACTTGTCCTTGGCAATATACTCCAGATCAGTTTTTCGCTTCTTGCCTCCAGTGGACTCATTACTTACTACGGTCTTCCTCATGCTTTCTTCAACCTTGATATACTTCCCTGCCCTCTCTTGGAGCTGCAACATGCTTTCAGGGGGACGTTTAGCCAAGGACATCTTGAAAAACTCATCCCTAGTTCCTTGTTGCAGTGCTATCATGGCTACCTTATCATCAAGGTCTGGGACTTTTAAAGCCTCCTTTGTAAAACGATTCAGGTAATCTCTCAAAGATTCCTTAGCTCCCTGCACAATACTCATAAGAGATGCTGAACTTTTCTCATGGACTCTCCTACTGATGAACTGCTTAATAAAAGTTTGACTTAACTCTCTAAATGATCCAATAGAGTTTGGGGGCAAGCGACTGTACCATCTTTGAGCCATACCCGACAGGGTTTGAGGGAAGGCCCGACACTTTATAGCATTATTCACGGGTTGCAGCAGCAGTGCATTAGAGAATGTCCTAACATGATTAGCGGGGTCTCCCGTACCATCATAGGCTTTGATAGTGGGCATCTTGAATTTCCTTGAGATATGGGCATTCATTATCTCTTCTGTGAAGGGTGGAGTTGGATCATCAGGATCTCCAAGGGGAAGGAGATTGTTTGCATCAGTTCATGGGACGACAGCCCTTCTTCGTACCGGACCATCCAGGTCTATGATAGGAGGAGGATTTCTCCCCCTAGGAGGTATCTGGGGTCTGGTGGCCTGGTGAGCCTCCAAATCACGCCTCAGCCTTTGGATCTTAGCCTCATGAGCCCTGATCCTTTCCTGCACTTCTTGGGGATTCGCCCCTTGGGTGCTTTGAGGGCGTTGCCTTCCATCGGCCATTGGCTCTTTGCCAGGACGCCTCCTTCTTGAGGCCACTTTATCATCCAAAGATTCAGAGTCTCTCTCAGTGTAATGATCAAAAAATTCCCGATCCTCGGGGATAGGAGCCAAACCTCGTATATAGGGGGCGATTGCCCTCGTGCTTCACTTCGCCCAGCATATCCACTTCCTCCAACCTCGGGGTGAAGGGGCATCCCATAAGGGGGGTTAGTAGTAACAACAGTTGAATATTCATACCCGACGGGTCGAGAATTCACAGGTATATGTACTTGTTGAACTTGAGGATTCGTACCTTGAATAGTCGGGGGAGTCGTCCCTTGTGGCTGAGGTTGAGTTGCCCTTATCTGGGTTTCCACCTGAGTAGATGCATAAGTTGAATGGGGAGGTATCTCCACGGTGGACGAAATCATCTGGGTTGTTCCCGATGGTGTTCCTTCCTCCAGAGCTCTAGTTGTTCTCCGTGCTCGCCATGGTTGTTGTTGTGCTTCCCCACAGACGGTGCCAAATGTTATGGATTAAAACTAATATATATAATTGCTGTATTTAATAATAAGGAACGTGAGCTTCAAGGCTCGATTTTGACTGCTCTTGTGTTTCGTGACTCAATCTGCCTTAACAAGATGCCTACGTACCTTGCTGATTGCCAAGGATCAAGTCAAAAAACGTAGTTCTGATCTGTGGGGTGAGACCCCTTATATAGATATGGGAGTCCTTGAATTGGACTTGGTATAAGAGACTTGGTGGTCAAGTCTCCGAATTAGGATAGACTTAGGAGTCCTAGGGAGTAGGAAGCTGATTCCTTATCCCATGAGGTTCCTTGGAGGCCAATCTACAAGGATTTATATCCTCACTAGGACTTATCTTAATAGATGTTTTTCTCCCTTATTTATTAATTACGAAATTAATAAATAATCAGGGTTTTTGGGCCTTCTTTGTTCCATCAGGCCTGATCTGGTCCATCAGGCCTGATCGACATGTTAACCTTTCTGGTCTGAATGTCATACATCTTCTTATTGGGCCTAGAAGCCCATACCTTATACAATTAATGCAATTTATACAATCAGGATTTATTTATCCCTATCAAGTACGTGAACGCGTATGCATACACCCTCGCTAGAGTACCTGAAACTAGACAAGGAACAAATAAGTAATAATGTTCGAGTCAATAAACTTTAACGACCACTGATGGAAAGCACATAAACTATAAATTAACACTGTAGTCCCTGGCAGCGGTGCCAAAAACTTGTTAGTCGCTAAACACGCGCTAATAATACACGCAAGTATACGAGTTCGCAAGTAGTATAGAATCTTTTCTAGTTCGTTCCCACATAGACTGTATTGGTTAACTATCAAATTTATGCACCTAAGCAACAATTTATGGTTATTATCCAATGTTAAGATGATAACAAATTGAGATTCTTTATAACTAAGAATTACGCTAACAATTATAACTACGAGAATAAGATTGACTGAATTGATATATATGACAAACATGGGACTTTAATTTCATTAAATACTTCATTCAATAGCCTTATTATTCTTAACCTTAGCATGCAATTGTGATGACACTAATCAGATAACACGAAACTAATAAACACCAACTTTCATTGCACGAGTACCATTCTATCAAACATCTACAAAAGAGATAGAAGTTGAATAGGCACCAATTATATTGAGACCCTGTATATCTATAGAATTTGATAACATAAAGGTTTAAGCACAAGTTATCTATCTTAATTACATAGGGCAAGTAAGATGGTAAAAATTACCTACGAATCATGCATAACACATACATGAACCTATGCTAGCATGGCAAGTTCTAAATCCTTAAATTCACTTTTACTTCATTAAGAATTAACACACTATCTTATAAGTTCGCGACGCTCATAAGAGGAATACGCACAACCAATACTAGGATATCATACAATCATCACATACTAAGGCATAAAAAAATTTAACTAAAAAAATCCACAAATAAATCCGCTAGAACCCCACGATAACGATTAGCCCATAATCGGACTCATCATCAACGTGGGTTCCGATGAAAACATGATATAGCAATCATAGTCTTTATACGAATAAAAAAACCAAGTAGAAACAAGAGTATAGGTTCATCAAAATAAGAAACAAGCATCCAAATTACAACTCAAAACAAAGATTCACAAGAATAAACTAGATCGTCTTCGCCTTTGTTGAATTGTGCTAAAGGTCTCTTGTCGTCTTCTCCTTGCACTCTGGTCCTCTCTGACTTGATATCTTATGAAAAATGACCTAAAGTTATTTATATAGCAGCCCTCAACAATGTGGAAGCCTTCCCTTTTAGAATTATAGTAGAAATAGGATTCTGAAATTCGGCCTCGGCGCGGGCGCGCGCTATCACAGCGCGGGCGCGCTGCATTTCTGGAACCCCAGCGCGGCCGCGCGCTATCACAGCACGGGCGCGCCGTCCTCTTGGGAGAAACTCAAATTTCTTCTTAAATCTTGCTGCTTCGAGCCGGCTTTCCACGAGCTTTTATTCCAACACCACCTGGACACCAAATAAGCACCAAAATAATGATAATTCACCTGATTACCTGAATAGTGCATAAATGCAAAAACACTAGAAAACACATTAAAACACTTAACAACTTGAGTACAAATACACCAATTCAAAGCTTATTAGAGCATAATAAAGTGTCATAAATGCCACTCAACAGATATGAAAAGATATTGTTCTCCAATAGAGTCCAGATTGTGTGCACTTAGAGTGTGACAGACTGTCATGGGATTTGCAGCATCCTTATTGATGTCAACACCAAGAATATTTATATTGATTCCAGTTGCACCTGTATTTCTCTCATGTTCTCTATTTTTTTTGCATCAAGGACTCCCCCTGGCTCACACACCCTCACCATCGTATAGGTTTCCTTGTTGTTGATAGAATAGGATTTTTTATACATTGTGCAGTGTGCTCTATATAAAGCACATATTAGGTTTATGCTATAAGCATTGCGACATTGTTATATCTTTCGCATAACCTAACAGCTCTCAAGGATATTTGTTCATCCTTTTGAGAGAGTATATTTGTAATAAGTTTTTATCATTTAATATAAAAAAACTAGTAATTTTATTGAAGCTTTGTCGAACTGATTGTATTAACTGTATTCACCCCCTCTACAGTTGATTAAGGTCCTAACATATATTGATGACAATCCTTTTCTCCTGAAAGTTGTCCCTTGTCACAAAGATCACCCTTATGAAATTTATTTTCTTATCAAAGGCCTTTTTGTATATGAAGAAATTGTTATTTGAAGAAGCCCTAAGAGCCTTTAGCAATTTATCAAATTTTCTGCTTAGACTAGGTCCCTCGGCTGCTTTTACTAGGCTCTCCATTCCAACATCAACTGGCTATTCAGTTTCCTTGGATTTGCCTTTTTGAGCCTGGACAGATGATCTTAGTAACCTAGCCTTTATCTCCCCCTAGTCTTGTTAGCATGCAAGATGAGAGGTGCAGGGATTTCAGGCCTAACGTCCCTTGTCACAAAGATCACCCTTATGAAATTTATTTTCTTATCAAAGGCCTTTTTGTATATGAAGAAATTGTTATTTGAAGAAGCCCTAAGAGCCTTTAGCAATTTATCAAATTTTCTGCTTAGACTAGGTCCCTCGGCTGCTTTTACTAGGCTCTCCATTCCAACATCAACTGGCTATTCAGTTTCCTTGGATTTGCCTTTTTGAGCCTGGACAGATGATCTTAGTAACCTAGCCTTTATCTCCCCCTAGTCTTGTTAGCATGCAAGATGAGAGGTGCAGGGATTTCAGGCCTAACAGCTTCTGGAAGTGCAGGCAATGGAATGTTGAGTACACCCATGATAGTGTTAGTATTTGTGCCCTAGAGACAACCCTATGATGTTTTAGTTAAAGACATTTGGATTATTAATATTTATATTCTATCGTTTATTCCCTTTATAATTTATTAATTCTTAATTTACTGCGATATAAATGTTAGATTAATAAATGTCCATGGAATATGATATGCAATTTTATATCTCTAAGTATGTGGCTTAGAAATGAGATTACGAGAATAGTATCAATATTCCTAAAGGTCCCTAGTCGAGTATTATTATTAAGGGACAATAATAATGCATTAAGACTAGTGTGTTTGTTGACTATTGATCACATCTCATTGATCATAGGTATAGTGATACTAAAGTCAAAGACACGGGAAGATGTACATGTACATGGTGCTGGACAGACCCGATGTGAGATTCTACATGTCTGTTGTGTCATAAGTAATTGTCATAGTGATAATGATGTAATGGTCCTTAGACCTAAAGTCATTATATTTCTATACGAGAATTAATATACATTGATTCCATTAAAAGTTATCCTTGACCGTGTAATGATAAAAGTGGACATTGGGTATATTATGAATCGTATGAGAAATATGAATGATCTAGAAGGATTTAACCCTCCTATTTTAGGAGTGATATTATTGGCCTTTTGTGTGAGCTAGACTACGAAATGCGTGGCCACGCTCAAATGTTAATTTGATATGATAGTCTACTCATTGATCAAGGAAACCTGCATTAAACATTGATGAGGATGACATATTACATGCCTCTAGTTTAATCTATAATATGTGGTTAAAGGGATTATATTACATTGTACATTATTCACGAAAGGTTTAATCAATCACCGATTCAATTATTATTACTTGGGTGGCAATGATGTATTACTAGATGCTGCTCATTGTTTACGATTTTAAATTAGATTTAAAATACGTTGCCAATGTAATAATAACCTATAGGGTCACACACAAAGAATGCTTGAAGGATTATTCAATTTAAATTGGATTTAAATTAATTTAAAGTAATTTGAATTACTTATAATATTAATTAAGTTTGACTTAATTAATTAGATAAATAATGATATTCAAATTTACTAGTATTAATTATGAAATTTATTTCTTAAATAATTAAGTGAGACTTAATTATAATACAAATAGGAATTTCGAATTAATAATAACTTTTAATTAGTTAAGAGTTATAATTCGTTTTTCTACTCTCTATATAATATCTCTTGTGTGGCTGATTTTTTGGGTGTGCAAGACTTTTACTAAAACCCTAGCCACCGAGAGAGAAGATAGAGAGAGCAAGAAGAAACGGGTTTGTGCTAGTACACATCCAATCCTTGAGTTCAAGCATTCGTGTGGATACCGATAGAGCGTAGATCGCAAGAGCGGGATGCGTGGTGATTGAACAAGCTTTGGATCTCAATTAGTCAATCAATTGGTAAATCTTCTTAAGGTAAACAATCTGATCCATGAATTAAATATATGTTTTTCGTATAGATTCTGCGGTGGGTTTCAAAAATTCTGTTTTTCACGTTTTTAATTACTGTTTCCGTTGCGTTTATGTGCTCGAAACCCAACACTGGCATCAGAGCTACTTGCGAAAAGTGTTTAATTCGTTTATGTGTTTACTGGTTTTATGATGATAACATGTATACAATATTCCATGACTGTTATGTATGCGATTTTGTATGTTTTACATGTTGTTATGTTTATATATATGTTTTGAATATATGATATTTATGAGAGTTGTATAATCATATGATGATTATATAATCTGTATATATACTAATATATACATGTTTTGTATTTGATACGATTCTGAATCGGATGCAGTGGATTTGCTGAAATCTGTGTCTGGTGTCCGATTTTGGCGAACGAATACGCTATTTTATATGGAATCGAGCGTCTGAACATAACAGATAGCAAAAGCTATCATCGACTGATATGTAAGGCGTTTGACGTCGTTTAGGCCCTGTAATCTGTATTTAATGTTATCAGATTTAATTTCGAATTTTCTAATTTTTTCAATATTTGATTTTTATGTTTAGATCATGATGGGTATGATATATTAAGATCAAATTATGTGCTTTAACATGTTATTTTGTGTTAATTGAGCATGGTTGATGGTTATGGCTTATGACCTTAGGTTAATGGTTTTGGTTTTTCAAATACGGTTTGCATGTCGTTTAATTTTGTAATTATTAAATCTCGAATGTAACTTGAGTTCCTCTTATAAGTTCGTTAGATTAGTTTTCATATTTCATTCTTGTAATGTATATGAAGACATGAAGATTTGAAGATCAAGGGTAATCTCACACGGAGGCCATCCAAGGAAGCAATACAAGAAAGAAGACATGTAATAGTTAGCCTGAATTTATTTTCCACCTTAGATTGACCTAGATCTTTGTCATTAGCTTGATAAAGATCACATAGGATGAATCCATAACCAACCACGTTCATTTATTGTACTTTACATATATATGCGCATATGATGAATGTATGTGTAGAGTAGTTTATAAAGATGCATACTTAATTAGATTAAGGATGTATGTATTAGATACGACACCCATGCCATGCTTGCTAAACAAGATAAAATCTGTAACGATTCAAGATTTTAAAATGAACAAACGATTATGAGATTCTCGTGTTTATGAAACACAAAATGAAATATAAATTTTCTTTGTTTCTGATATGGGGCGATTTTATCAAAAGCGAGTTCATTAAACTTGTAAGGTTGTGGGTTTTAAGCCAAACCGTTATGACTCCCTCACTACCTGGAAATCAAACCATTGATGAATATTGATTTGAAGTATTTTATTCAAGGAAAAATTGGGAATCTCTTTATGATGGGATCATGATCGTTTTAAAATTAACAAAACCCTAAAGTTAATATTAAGTTGATCAGATGCCTTCCAATTAGTCCAATGTGTTAACCCTTAGATCGACCAGGAGTGGGTTCGCCGAAGCGAAGTACTCCTATCTATCGTGGGAGATGTGTTGAAGTATATTGATATTTTTTGACTATCGGGTTTGACTTAACTAAGTTATCACAATAGGATTGTGAACTTAGAGGCATAGAGTTTGGCGAGATTTATTAGATAAATATGAACAAATGTTGTTCCATAAAGCTATCCAAGAGTTATATCGTTTATATAATTGATAAATGTTATCTACCTAAATAATCATATTTTAGGAGAAAAGCCAAAGCTGACCTAACGCATGGTGAAATATGGATATTGGCTCACTAGAAAGGATATAGAAGATATTTTTTCCGAATTAATAGTTAGGGCTATTGATTTGATAAAAAAATAGTGGGAGATATATATTGTGAATATATATATGAATAATCACTTGAACATAATTTAATGATCATTTGTAAACTAAGTCATTTTATGCACTTTAATATTGTAGATATCAAATGACAAATAACACAAATAACTTCTCTATGTAATAGTCCTTGAGAAGGACAAGATGACATGAAATAATTTCCTCGATTGACATGAGAACTTGAGGATTATCCTCGGATTCAAGGATGTCACTCAAACCCCTCCCTTATTTCTTCTAGTTGAGAATGAAACATGTGCAGAATAAAATGATTACCAGAAGTAAATTAATTATGCAACTAATGTTTTATGTCTTATGCTTGTAATTATGAGTTCTGAGCTTTAGAAGCAACAAAAGCATAATGATGCTTATGATATGATTGAGCACCTTCAAAAGATGATTGAAGGATAGGCTTGTCAGAAATATTTGACAATAATAAGGCACCATACTTTTGTATTAATGGGAGAATCATATCTGGTTGGACCACATGTTTTAAAGGTGATAGGCATATGTACCTTGATATTTTGGTTTTTAAGAATGGTCTAGAGACTCAGCTTGATTTGATCAAACGATTTTGAACAACTTCTATTCTCAGTTTGTTAAGAACAAAAGTAATGAGATAGACGGAACACTTAATGAGTTGTTAAGCATGTTTAGAACTGCTGAAAATAACACGATAAAGGCATGAATTACGTCCATATTGATGATGTACACATGGAATGCAAAAGGGAAAGGAAAGTGGACAGGCAAGGTGAAGATTTAATCTTATTCGGTGCCAAACCAAAGTCCAATCCCAACGGGCTTTTGAAGCCTAATAGTGGTGTTGCTAAAGGAGATGATTGTCATTTCTGTAGAAATAACTGGATGAATGGAAGTTAAATTGTCGAGCTTATTTGGAAGATCTAAAGAAGAAGACTAGCAATGGTCAAGCTTCAGGTATAGGGTTAGAATTGGAGAAAAAGTTGTTGCTCTAGTTGAAGGAACTCGATACCTAATGTTGCCCATAAGGCGAGATTGAGAACTTGATAAATTGTTATTACGTGCCTGCCTTTAGCGGATACATTAAGTCAATTTTTTTTAGGACAATAAAGGTTTTCATTTTAATTAAATAAACAATAGTTGTTTATTCTATATCAATGATAAGACTTATAATGTTGCACAATTAGTTAACAATTTATATATTCTAAGTTGACTCAAATCAAACATTACCTCTAGCATTGTCGTTAAGCCATATAAATGAGAAACGCAATTCTGAGTTATATATAGATGAATACTTGGATAAGTTTGATTTTGAATCATACGGAAGATGCGAACTTTGTCTCGTTGGCAAAATGACTAAAGCTTCTTTTACCTGATCAGGTGAAGGGCCACCGAACGATTATGACTTATACATAATGATGTATGTGGTCGAATGCGTATGATGGCAAGGGGGCTTATACTAATTCATAACATTTACTGATGATTTCAGTAGATATGGATATGTGGTTCTTATGAAGAACAAATCTGATTCTTTTGAAATGTCCAAAGAATATAAGGCCGAAGTTGAAAAGAAAACAAGGGAAAAGTATAAGTTTTACGATCAGATCGTGGAGGAGAATACTTAAACCTCAATTTCAAGAGTTTCTTGAAGGAGTGTGATAGTGTATCATAACTTACTCCTTCTGGAACACCTCAATGGAATAGAGATTTTGAGAGGAGAAATCGTACCTTGTTGGACATAGTGCGATCGATGATGAGTCAAGGATCTTCCATTCAGTTTCTGGGGTTATGCTCTGGAAACGGCTACATATACACTTAACCAAGTTTCGACTAAAGCGGTTCATAAGACTCCATATGAGATATGGACTGATAAACGTCATAGCATGTCATTTATGAAAATTTGGGGATGTGAAGCGTTTATAAAACGTTTAGCCTCTGACAAGCTTGGACTAAAATTAGATAGATGCTATTTTGTCGGATATCCAAGTGATACTAGAGTATAGTTTTATAATCCTTTCGAGAATAAGGTGTTTGTTGCTCGGGCCGCTGTATTTCTTGAGGGAGAACTACTTTCTACGAAAATCAGTGGGAGGATAATACATCTCGATGATAATCGAGATCCACATGATAACATTGAACCAGAGTTGGAATAAGATCAGGATGTACATCAAAATGTTGAAAGTAATCCTGTTTAGGAAACACAGGTTATTCGTAGATCTAGTAGGATTTACCATGAGTCCGGGAGAAATTATGGATATCTTTTGACTCAAGATGGTGATGTGATGCTTACGGATAAGGATAAGCCTCACACCTACCAAGATGCTATGAATAGTCCAGAATCTGAGAGATGGCTGAAGGCCAAGTAATCCGTGATGAAATCCATGTATCAAAATAAAATATTGACTTTAGTTGATCCACTCGAAGGGGTAAAACCTACAGGGTGCAAGTGGGTTTTCGAGAAGAAAACTGACATGGATGGTAAAGCACAGACCTATAAGGTGCGACTAGTGGCAAAATGTTTCAAACAAATTCATGGTATAGACTATGATGAGACTTTTTCACTGGTTTCTATGGTCAAGTCCATCAGGATTTTGTTTGCAATAGTTTCTTACTTTGACTATGAGATTTGGCAAAAGGATGTATATATGATCTGAGGGTTTTATCAATCCAAAGTTTGCTAAGATAGTTCGTAAGTTGCTTCTATCTATTTATAGATTAAAGCAAGCCTCAAGGAGGATGACTATTCATTTTGATGAAATGGTCAAAGAGTTTGGCTTCATTCAAAATGAAGATGAACCATGTATTTACAAGAAGGTTAGTGGGAGCCATGTGACATTCCTAGTATTATATATAGATGACATACTACAAATAAGGAATGTCATACCTTCTCTACAAGCTATTAAGATTTGGTTGAGAAATAGTTTCTCGGTGAAAGACTTAGGCGATGTTACCTATATATTAGGGATCAAGATCTATAGGGATAGATTGAAAATATTAATCGACCTAGTCGGAGTACATACATTGATAAAATATTACATCATTTTAGGATGCAGGAGATAAAGAAAGGATATATTTTGATGTCTCATAGGATAGTGATCTCAAAAGATAATTGCCCCTATATCATTAGATTATAAGGGCCATCTTAGAAAAGCTCCATATGCTTCGGTAATTGGATCTATAATGTATGCAATGATATGTACTTGTCCTGATATCTCGTATGCTTTAAGTATGATGAACATATACCAGTCTAATCCAGGTGAGGGTCACTGGATAGTTGTCAAGAATTTTCCTAAGTACTTAAAGAGGACTAAAGATTTATTTTTGGTGTAAGGAGAAGATAGGGAACTAGTTGTAAAGTGTTACACTGATACTAGTTTCTTAACCTAATTTATGGATAGACAAGGATAATTCTGTGTCTATGCATGGTTTGTGTTTTGTCTAAATATAATTGATGTTAGCTAGGACAGCAAGAACATTGATGATTCCATGGAAGCCGAATATATTGATGTTTTCAAAACAGCCAAGGAGACTGTTTAGGCATGTAAGCGAAATCACCTTATTAATGAGATTAATGATCAAGGAGATATAAATGTAAAGTGCATAGTAATGATAATATTGCATACCCACTGACTAAGGCTTTGTCGCAGCATAAGCATGATGGTCATACTAGTTCCATGAGTATTAGATATTGGCTCCAGTGCAAGTGGGAGATTGTTAGTGTTTGTGCCCTAGAGACAACACTATAATGTTTTAATTAAAGATATTTGGATTATTAATATTTATGTTCTATCGATTATTCCCTTTATAATTTATTAATTCTTAATTTACAGTGATATAAATGTTAGATTAATAAATGTCCTTGGAATATGATATGCAATTCTATATCTCTAAGTACGTGACTTAGAAATGAGATTATGAGAATAGTATCAATATTCCTAAAGGTCCCTAGTCGAGTATTATTATTAAGGGACAATAATAATGCATTAAGACTAGTGTGTTTGTTGACTGATGATCACATCTCACTGATCATAGGTATAGTGATACTAAAGTCAAAGACACAGGCAGATGTACATGTACATGGTGCTGGACAGACCCGATGTGAGATTCTACATGTTTGTTGTGTCATAAGTAATTCTCACAGTGATACTGATGTAATGGTCCTTAGACCTGAAGTCATTATATTTCTATACGAGAATTAATATACATTGATTCCATTAAAAGTTATCCTTGACCGGGTAATGATAAAAGTGGACATTGGGTATACTATGAATCGTATGAGAAATATGAATGATCTAGAAGGATTTAACCCTCCTATTTTAGGAGTAATATTATTGGCCTCTTGTGTGAGCTAAACTACGAAATGCGTGGCCACGCTCAAATGTTAATTCGATATAATAGTCTACTCATTGATCAAGGAAACTTGGATTAAACATTGATGAGGATGACACATTACATGCCTCTTGTTTAATCTATAATATGTGGTTAAAGGGATTATATTACATTGTACATTATTCACGAGAAGTTTAATCGATCACTGATTCCATTATTATTACTTGGGTAGCAATGATGTATTACTAGATGTCGCTCATTGCTTACGATTTTAAATTAGATTTAAAATACGTTGCCAATGTAATAATAACCTATAGGGTCACACACAAAGAATGCTTGAAGGATATTTAATTTAAATTGGATTTAAATTAAATTAAAGTAATTTGAATTATTTATAATATTAATTAAGTTTGACTTAATTAATTAGATAAATAATGATATTCAAATTTACTAATATTAAATATGAAATTTATTTGTTAAATAATTAAGTGAGACTTAATTATAATAAAAATAGGAATTTCGAATTAATAATAACTCCTAATTAGTTAAGAGCGTTTTCTTTGCTTTCTACTCTCTATATAATATCTCTTGCGTGGCTGAATTTTTGGGTGTGCAAGACTTTTACTAAAACCCTAGCCACCAAGAGAGAAGATGGAGAGAGCAAGAAGAAACGAGTTTGTGCTAGTACACATCCAATCCTTGAGTTCAAGCATTCGTGTGGATACCGATAGAGCGTAGATCGCGAGAGCGGGATGCGCGGTGATTGAACAAGCTTTGGATCTCCATTAGTCAACCAATTGGTAAAGCTTCTTAAGGTAAACAATCTGATCTATGAATTAAATATATGTTTTTCGCATGGATCATGCGGTGGGTTTCGAAAATTCTGCTTTTTCACGTTTTTAATTACTGTTTTCGTTGCGTTTATGTGCTCGAAACCCAACAGATAGCTCCCAATGAGACTGAATTTTGCATTTGTAGATGCTTATGGGAGTCCACCAAGGTTTGGATATCAGCTTGTTGATTTTGGACCATAGCTGTGAGTTGTGATACTTGAGTTTTCAATGACTCATTTGTTGATTGCAGAGTGGAGACTTGAGATTGGAGAGCTTGAATTTGCAAATTGGTGGATGTTAACAGTGGTTGTTGAGATGCTGAGGATAGAGAAGTGCTAAATGTAGCTTGTACAACTTCCCTAATTCCTTCCATCAAAAGAGCAGATGGTTCATATCTAGCCTGATGGAGTTGATCCAGTTTGACCCTAATGTCATTATTACTAGTGATTTACTGCTGGACAACTTAATGTAAGGCTATGAATGATTCCCTTAGATTCTTGATGCTTTTGTCCACATATGACAAATCAAACTTGGCCATTTGATCTATAAATCTAGAGAATTTTTGCTTGATTTCCACCTAAGAAGGGATGATCTCATCTAGCTTGTCCTTGACCAATTTCATTATCTTGTCTTGATGATCAATCAGAGACAGTTTTAGAGCTTTACCAATTAGGTGAAAGGTTTTAAGTTGAGCTTTATAGACATTTATGATTGCATCATAAACTTCTTGTGGACTTAGAGTTTTGACATTGCTCCCAAGGATGGTGATGTACTCTTCTCTAAATCTGGCCAAAACCCCATCCATCTCAAGATAGAAGTTTTTATCCAACCAGGAATCACAGTTGCCATCCTGTTCAGCTTTATTTACAATCTTTGTTTGCTATTCTTGAACAACTGTCTGATATGAAAGCATGATATCTTGATAATCTTGGTTAGACATATCTGATGTAAGAAGTTGTTGAGAAATTTGGGCAAGTCCAGATAGCTGATCAACCAATAGATCATTCATTATTATTGGTTAGCTTCTGCTTCCTGCAGCCACTGAGAAATAAAATAAGATCGTGGTTGAGTAGGGTTAGAGGTAGATGGTTGGTCAGTTGGATTTGAGGTGGAGGGTAGTGAACCAATAGAACCACCTGTGACAGATTCCACAGTTTGACTCACACGTTAAACTGTGGTTATGACAGTGTGTTGTTCACCACTTATAGCAACCTCCAATGAAATTAGAGGTGATTTGACCAGGTTAATGTCATGTACCATGGCCTCAAACCCTTGCTCATTTTGCAATGAGCTTACACTTGAATGTGCTAAACTTGCCTCCCCATTAGCATGATCATTGAAAATTGAATTCCTAACTTCAATTGTAAGTGCAATTTCAGCTAGGGTTTTGAGGGGAGTTGTTCATGCAAGAGGAACCTCCAATTGAGTTGGAGAGGATTTATATATCTCCCCCTCAGGAGTACTACCCTCAAACCTTACAACCTGTGAAGGTTGATTTAAACATGAAGGTGAATTTGAAACTACCACATGGTCTTTAGTAAAAACTGATGAAACCCCTGTGTTTATGTTGGTGTCATCAAGGTCTACCCCAGCATGTAGCCTTTCACCACTAAATTTGGGTCCTAGGTGGTGAGCACAGTCTCTTGAACCATGTCACATGATGTTGGCAACACTTGAGAATTAGATTCAAGTGTTTGATTGAATGAAGAAGAAATTTGAGAGATTAGATTTTGAATTTCAGAATTGAGTGTTGGCGGCTCCCCATGAATAGATGAGGGAGCTTCAAAAGATATGTTCTCTTTGTGTGTGCCATCCTTATTTATTCTTTCCTAAACTTGAATTTGTTTAAGTGTTGGTGCAGACTCTTTACATGGTGCACTAGGGAGAGTGATCTTTTCAATAGAGATCATGTTGAGAGGATGCCCCTAGAGTCTGTTTTAATCCCACTTTTTTAACTACATCCTTTTGGGAGGATGCAGAGTTAGCTTGAGTGGTCAACTCAGTTTGTTTTTCCTTCTTTGGTTTCTTGACCAAGGTTGACTCTGGTTCTGTTTGATCCTCACCACTCTCATTTATTACAGTTAATGGTGCCTGTTTTCTCTTCTTTTTACTTACCTCACCATTTTGAGAGGATGGAAGTGGTTGGTTTCCTAGATGCTATAGGTAAAGAAGAAGGGATCTCGGTATGGGAAGGTCCCTGGTGGTGCTACCATATTTGTTCAGCCACAGGTACAGGGACCATTATTGCACTAGATACAATTGTAGACCTCATGTCAGGCATGGGGTAAGGGTAAGTCCTGAATCTCTCCAACATGAATGGAGTGAGTCTAAGACTTAAAATTACCTTAGTTTTATTAGTAAGTGAACCAAATATAACTTTGGACACTTTATTATAGTTTCCTATTTGAGTTCTATCTATACAATTTAGCATGTGAATGTCATGCACTTTATACCAAAGGCATTATGAGCCTGGTGCTCAGCTCCTCCATGATAAGATGACCTACATTGAGGTATCTGTTGTGAGCCATTAAGAACACCAGCTTCTGGACAACACTTGAGATGTTGTCATATCCCGTCTTTCTGCAAGTGAAGGCCCTCACAATAGAGTCAAATAGAAAGGACCATTCCCTCCTCAAGTTCTTCTTGTTCAGGCTTGCTAAGTTGATCTTCTCACTGTAGTTGATGAAGTCCGTGAACTCAGTTAGCTCTTCTTGAGTTGGAATCTACAGCATCTTGTTAGTAGGGATGCCCAAATCCACATTGACATCATTCTCAGAAAATTTCACTTGTTGGCCTCTAATGGAGCAGTTAACCACAATAGATACAGCCTGGTTTTCACGCACCACAGTCCTCACTATAGTTGTGTTCCAAAAATCCCTGAGAACATCCAAATACAACACTAGATTTGCAGTTAGAGCACCTGCAAAGTATGTTTCAGAAAGAAACTTCACAAAACTCTTAAAAGTATCAGGAGCTTGATTTGCATCTGTAAATGCAAGATAGTTGGTTCCTTCCTTTGGGATAAAGGGTATAACTGTGTTTGATGCCATTGTAAGTGTTTGAATATGAGTGGGTAGGAAAAATTAGAGAGAAAGAGTTTGAAATGACAGAAAACGGTTTGGATTTGAAAAATTAGGTCACTTAGAGATCTCGAAGGCATAAAGAGGTGTATATAGAGATGTCTGGGTATTTATGGTAAAAGGTAAATGACTTATCGAGAACTTAAAATAAACATTTAGGATTTGGTTATCGAGAAGTCATATTTAAGAGAATAGATTCATATCGATATATCATGTTCCTGACTCTTATCGAGAACTAGAAAATGACTTATCAAGATGTCAAATAAATACCCAATTTGTCCTGGATGGACTGAGTTTTTCTGATTTTTATTTGAATAAATCAAAATACAATGAGAATGAATTTGTTCAAAAGTATTTCACTAAAATAATTTATTAAGACAAATTATTTCAGTTCTAAGTTGTGGATAAGTCTAAGAATTATACTTGTAGAGAACTCTGTGAGTTAACACTTATGGAGAACTTTAAAATGACTTACGATAAGTCATAATAAAGCTTGCCGAGAAGTCCTTCAAGAAGTCATAAAAATGACTTATCGAGAACTCACTCGAGAAGTCTTAAAATAGCTTGTCGAGAAGTCAATTAGACTTATCGAGAACTCAGTTCTCTATATACTTTTATTTTTTTATTCTATCTCGTGCTAATTTCACATATTAAAAATATAAATCAACATTTAGACAGTTTTCTCAGAATTGAAAAATTCGAAGCTAAATTTTGAAAAATAAATATACGGAGATTTATGAAATATTTATAACTCATATTCCAGTTAATTTCCAATTAAATCAAATTAATTTTAATTTATTAGAAATCAATCTGCTGCAAAACATTAGTTGAGATCTTTCCTTTAGGATGAAGAATTTAGCATTCCAATTTCACCTACAAGTCCTCACTCCAACATTTGGATCACCAATTATTGCTTCTTTTTTGTGACCCCTATCACATTTTCTGGTGTGAGTTTGTTGACTTGAATTTTTTGCATTTTCTTCATCATTGACATGACTTGCAAAAATTTCTCCTATTTCTCCTCCTGGGTTTGTCCTATCAAATTCAGGTGTTTGAGATGAGCTTCCATTTTCATAATTCACTTATTCAGTTGACTTTTCATCTGTTCTGTTGACTTCAGCTTCATCTTCGAAATCACTATCAATTTTGAGATTTTCAAACTTAAGGGCCTCAATTTCATTTTCATCAATGCATTCCAAGCCTGGACACTTATCATCATCAAAAGTCACATCAGTGCTTTCCATATTTTCTTCTATTCAAGCACATAGACTGTCACGCCCTCCAAACCCGGGTCAGAAGTTTGGGGGCCACAACACACACATACACCATATTTAAACCTGTTTATGAATATAATAATATATATGAAATGACCCTACTTACCATAATCCATGGATCGACGCAGTTTAAAGTATGTCAACAAGCCACAATCTTATTTGTTACACAAATATACCAAATTCCAGTTTATTTATCTTACAATTGAAGTTTAAACTTTATTACAAACTATCAACACAACCAAGCCAAACATCATCTACTAGTCTATTCCATTTCAACCTAGATACCTAGCTCGCACACTTATATGGGGATCCTCGCTACCACCAGTTTCCTTTTTTACTGGAAAAGAATATAAACAGGTTTTCAAGAGTGAGCTAACAAGCTCAACAAGTCATAATGACAGTCACCGAGATTAACATCAATTGAAATGATATAAGGAATCAAGTTTACTGATAAGCAATGATTAGAATTGGATATTCATTTTCATTTTAATAATCAAGGTTAGGTTGTTGATCAGTCACGCACTAATCTCGAGCAAGGCTCCCAGCTTTGCTCTATATACTGGATCCAAGACACACATTGTCCTATTATGACCACGAATCTGGTCCGACCACAAATCTGGTCCTTATTTAAAAACAATCTAATTCTAGAATCACAATATGATAAGCAATGTAATTCAATAGTTGAATCATAAACAACATTTATCTTGAAGCATAGGATGATCTGAAATTCCATGAAATAACAAGGAAATCATAAAGGTTAGGTTCAATCAAGGAAAGAATTAGAAAGCAGAAGACCCAAGGGTTTAAGAGTTACAAGAATTGGTCTTCTGTTACGTAAGATATAAGGGTTGGTATGTTAAGCAATTTCGTATCAAGAATCAATATGTGGTAGATATGTATTAGTGGAGTAGTATTTGTAATATCCCATATTTTCAGATATTATTATTATTATTATTTGAAATTGTTTATGTGATTTTATATGAATTTTAGTGAATTATATGATAATTGGAGTTGATGTTTTGGATGTTTATATGTGATATTATTTGAGTATTTTAATTTGTAATATGTCTAGGATAGAATATAGATAATTATGATTTTTTATGGTAATTTATGGACTATTATATGAATTTATAATGATTTATGAATTTATTAATTATTTTCTGAGTAATTATAAAACTATTTTATAAAGCCGGGAATCGTCCAAATTCAACTATTTTTGCGTTTTTACAACCCGAAACTCTTCAGAAAACTCCTTCCTAACCCAATCTGGATATTCTGAATATTTTTTATGTTTTAACTTTTTCAATCTGGATTACAGTTTGATCCGTACGCGTCCCGGTGTACAATTTTCAATACGATAAACGGTTTGATAAATCAACAAAACCCGTATTATCGAAAGACGGGATATTATTACATTATTTTTGTATAAAATGTTTTATAAGAAGCCCGGTTTTGATAATTATCCAAATCTAATATTAAATTGTATTATTTTTATAGTTACTTAGCGGCTAAGTAATCTATTTTTGATCCGATATGATCCAATAGGATATTCAGATGCATTTATATGAATTAATCTGCAATCGGGACTCGTATTTATTTGCGTCTTTATCGAGGTACTCGTTTTATCTCATTTTATGTGCGCTTGAATGTATTTTATGTATTTCCTGGTTTTCTGTTAATTTAAGGATCATTTCTGCTTTTCAAAAATCAATGGACCGGGACCCCACCGGGACATCAAAGCCCACAAAATTCGTGTTTTTATTTTTATAAAATCAATCATATTTCAGATATCCAGTATTTCTGCATTTTAGAATTATTCGCAATTTTTGGGGAATTTTGATACAAATTTTATATTTTACTGATTTTAAAATTATTCCCCGTAATTATCATTTTGGGGCTTAATTATTTTAATTATGGGAATAAAAATACCCTAAATTGATTTTTGGGGTATTTATTTTTCAGAAAATAAAAATAGCCCATTAATTCTTTTATTTTATTTTTATTTTCATTAAAAACAAAAACCAAGAATAAAATTGGGGGTAAAATTTCTTCAAGATCACAAATTCAACGATTTTGGGCGATTCAGTAAACGAAATCTGATGTTCTAGTAACCAAAACAATCCTCTCAACGAGCCCGTTAATTTGATACCAGTTTTAGCATCTGAGGTGAAATATCTTGAAAAATTGATTTTGATGTTCTTGAGCTTGAATTTCGTTTTGATCATTGAATGATTTTTGATTGTTTTTGTTTATTGATAAAGCTTCATGGTGTTGTTTAGAGTCAAATTACGTATATATATATGTATTGTTTGATTACAGGATTGCTTAGTTCGAGTTCTAAGTTTTTAGGATTTTTTAAATCGATTTTTGAGATTATTATGATGTTCTTAGTTGGTTCCGATTTGAATGAATTCGAGTTTTTGCCGGAAAACTCGAGAATACCCGTCGGCTTTAATGGTGATTGGCCGGAGTTCGCGTTTGCGGCATCTGTGGTTACTTGTTCTGAATTGCAGGAGTCATAAGGAAAGTTTTGGGGCAAATAACGGTTCGAATCGTTCCATTTTTGCCAACCCGTGAGACTCGCCGGAAAACCGAGAGCTCGTCGGTTTCTAGGGTTGAACCCAGATTCTGTTCGAATTCCGATCGGTCTCCGGCTTCTTTCCCCCAAACCCCCGCCTGTTGATCCATTTTTACCCCAGTTCTTTTCTGCTAAAACATTTCTGAATTTTCTTTTTATTTTTAATCAAAATTCATTTTTTGTTTTTGAAAATCATTTATTCTAATTTAAAAAATCATTTACTCATTATTTTAAATTCTAAAAAAATTACTTACTTAATTATTTTAAATTCCAAAAACTTATTTCTGTTATTATTTTCAAAAATCCATATTTGTTTTAATTATTTATAATTTATTTTAATTGCTTATTTATAGATTTAGTTAATTGATTAATTCATTTAATCAATTAATTTTATTTATAAATAGTTAAATAAAATACAATTATTTATAATTAATTCAAATAAATCCTAAAAATTGTTTTTAAGCTTTTAAAAATTATATATTGGTATTTATAAATCAACTAATGTTATTATTAATTGATTTATTCCCATTTATTCTTATTTTATTTGTAATAAATAAACCGTTCGTCCTTTTAATACGAAACGAACGTGTATAGACTCAGAAAAATATTCCACTTTCATTAAAAATACTTTCGAGACCCAAACTCTTATGTTTCGAAAGGTTGCTTGTTTTGCAAGTCAATTCTGAGTCATTTATTTACCTAAAAGTCGTATTTTTGACCTGATTTCAGTTTCAAACATACCGAGTTGAATCTTTTAACGAACCGAGGCATGTGTGATATGAATTATGTGATTCGTGGATTATGTGCTTACGTGTTATATGAATTACGTGCGTATGTGGGTCAATGGTCTTGTGTTTGACTATCTTCTTTATGTGTTGGCTATCGTATGGGTAGACAATAGGATTTTGACGCGCAGTTCGTCGAGTAATTATCGTTTAGACGATTAAAATTGTATCTTTAAATTATAGATGCGGATCATTCGAGTTTATCAGGACAAGATGTTGGATAAAGAATGGGATGGAATGGATGAAGTCTAGAGTTGAATAGTATGGAATATTGGGTTGCAGCACTGCATGAGCAGCAAATCAAATATTTAGCGAAGTAAAAGACGTTGATGCCTTGAGATACCAGACTAAGATAATTGCGTTTCTACGAGTGTGACTAACTGCTAAAAACCCAAAGGCAAGTATTTCTATCATCACTTATTGTTCAAGTGATATATATTTTGAATCCTATTATGCAAGTATTGCTTTCCCTATTCTCAGTTCAGAATAGATTAATGTTTTACATATCGCTAAATTAAAATGCTTATCATGCAAGTACCCTCTGCTATTCTATTTTCAGAATAGTTAAATGTTTTACTTATCAAATTACTGGATTTATAAACGTTTTGGATTTTGAGAAAGATGATTTTATTGCGAGTATTCCTGCCCAAGTGAATGGGGGAATAAAATTCTTTAGGATGTCAATTGAGTCGGCTCATTTTCAATAAAAAGGTTTTAAGATTGGAATGGTTACTGGTTACAGCGTAGGTGATCGAGATATCGATCCAGCTGTAATATCTTTCAAGGCGAATATATGCCTTTTCTGGCGCCCTATAGGTACCGTTTGGCTGCGGGATACGGGCAGTACCTATATTTATGGTATGGTTGCGGGATGCCGGTGCTGTTTCGTATTTGATCATCAGGAACAACATGAAATATAATTGGTTCCAATCTAAACTGTTGTTTCTAAATTGTTTTGATAATCAAGGAATAAATGATTTATTAACTGTTTCTGTTTTGGATTAGTGGTAAAATGCAATGTTGATTCAGTTTCTGATTTATGCTGCTACTTACTTTGTTGTTAAATATCAAAGATGGTATTAGTATAGATGATTGATGTCGACTTCAGTATGGGATGTTGTGAGCATCAAAGTTAGTATTGATATCTACTTTGATAAGAACAAAATAAATATTAATTTCAAGAGTTCGGTTTTGAATAAAGTTTGTGATTTAGTCCATAATCATTGTTCCATGTTATTGTTGTTTACAATATTTCTGTAAACACTATTTTACAAGTTTTATTCTCGTCAAGATTTAAAGTATTGCTGAAGCATTTTGCTCAAAAATATCAAAAGGATTTTGAATACTGATGAGGAATCAATTTTGGGATTCCTTATCTAAATTTTCTAATTAGGCAATTATAATTTCAAATGTTATGCTCTAATATAGATGTTGGTTTTATATCAAAACAACCATATATATGTTATAATGAACTTGCTGAGCATTTCTTCCGCTCATACTTGCCTGTTTTTAAATTTAACCTTCGGTGAGGATTAGCTTGCGTTGTTTAGCCGCGTAATTCAAGGAAGTAAAAAAGAAGCTTTTGTAAGGTGGTTGGTCCAGGGTTTGCAGACTAGTGTAAGTTCTGTTATATAAAGTTGTTTATATTATATTATACTATAGTTGTGTACTGTATTCGGGCTTAGTACACTTCTTTTCGAAGTTATACTAGCGGGTTTAGTATTGAGTTGAGAATTGTTGAAAAGAGTTTTAAAAGAAAGTGAAAAATTTATTTATGGAATTTGGATATCTTGTTTCTAGAACTATAACCTTAAAAGATCTTGGATTAGTTTGGGGTCATAGATGATAAATATCTTCCGATGGCATTTGTATATTGATTAACCAGGTTAATTTGGATTGAGGTTTTATAGTGAGGACCAAACCCCCTGACCCCGAATTTGGGTGCGTTACAGTATCGTATAGGTGTGGTCTGTATCTGAGAATTCAACAACCAACGGTTTATGAAGAATCAGGCTTATGGCTCAAGATCAATAAGAATCAGGGTTTGGGTTAATTACTTCAAAGTACTTGTAATATAGAATAAGAACTGTTTGGATTAGTTGTAATATAATGAAGAGAGTTCAAAATACTTGTAATATCATCAAGAAGAATAGGAACACGTGCCTTATCAATCTGTTTTTACTTTACTAATACTTGTCAGTTGGTTTACACTCGTTAATCACTTGCTTTCCCTTTCTACGTCTCACTTCCTCTATTAAACATCACATTTACTTATCAATACTCATTCTCGTCTCGTTATATTCGTTACAAGCTTCTAACTACCCTTCATTTCACCCAAATCCGACGTATGAATTGAAACTAACAGCAAAAACAGTCAAACAATACACATACGATCATATTATACAGCAATCAGATCACATATAGCACATGGCACGTAAAATATTTAATCAAAATAATTTTTCAAAGAAGATTCGGGGTTAAAATAATTTTCCAGGTATTTAATACGAATTTTTGAACATTTTTCGGAATTAAAACGGGGCTTCGGATCATTTTATAATTAAATAATAGAGTTCGAACACCGTAATCTCACTTTAAAATAATTTTATAATAATTATCGAGCTTTGAAAGTAATTTAAAATGATATTTTAAAATTTAAAACTATTTTTCGGGATTTTTAAATCAAAAATAAAAAATTAAATCTAATCATTAAATCAATTAAAATCAACTAAAATTAATTAATAACTAATTAAATTAATTAATCAATTAATATTTAAATTAATTGACTAATTAAATAATTAATTATCAATTATAATTAATTAATTAAATAATTAAGATTTATTTTTAAATTCAAAATAATTTTCAGAAATTAAATAATGATTTTTTTGGATTTTTAAATAATTAGTACAATTTTCTGAAAATAAAATATAAACAGAAATAGAGTTTTTATAAATTTTATAAACAGAAATCCAAAATTTGTAAATTTTTAAAATTATAGTACTAGTTTTGCAAGCCAGGGGAAACTTCAGGGGCCAAACAGCACTTTGGCACCCCTATTGTCTTCCCCGGCGAATTTGGCCGGCCGGAGTTCCGCCGCGCCGCCATCGTCGGTCGGCGTTTTCTTGCCCAGAACAACACCAAACCTAGCAGAATTGTAGTACTAATTCCCAGGAACCCGTTGCTGCCCTCAAACAGATCAATCAACTCGTGGTTTGGCCGGAAAACCTCGTCGAAGTTTTCCGACGCCGCCACGAGTTGTTTTTCCGGTGAGAAGCTTCCAGGCGTCCTCTAATCAACTTGTACACACCAATCGAATTGTTGTTAAGCGATCTACAAGCTGGTACAATCCAAATATACCCAGAATCAACAGATTAAAAGTTTCCAATTTCCAATTAAATTTGTTTAAGAACATAAGCCCTAATTTCAATTTTCCAAAATCAAACATCAATTTCTACGTGTTATTGAACTCTATTTTGACATATAATATACTAAATGGACCAGAAAAATATTATCTACACGATGGAATCATCAAATCATATCAAAAATCTCAAGAACAAATTTTTATAATTTAATCTTTAATAAATTCAAAATAAAACAATTAAATAAGAAAAATACCTCGATTCTTGCACAAAAACAGATGATTGATTTAGAAAGAGGTTTTTGAGAGCTTCGTTTTGATATATTGCACGCCTGAATCGGAGTTCGATACGTCTTCATTCGTACGTTTGATTCTCAAAAATGTAACGTTTTCAGGGTATTTCTCTGTATTTCCTATTTGTTTACTGATCGATTATGGTTTTACAAATAAAATGAAATAATAAAAGGTCTATATATATTTATGGAATATTGGTTCGTGTTGGATCATTTTGGATCGATAAATTAGTTACTTAGCAGCTAAGTAACTGCAAAAACGATCCGATTTAATACCCATATTGGATAATTATCCCAACCGGGCTTTTTATAAAACACTTTATACGAAAATAATGAAATATTATCCCGTCTTTCGAGAACACGGGTTTTGGTGATATATCAAAATGATTATCGTATCGAAAATTATACGCCGGGACGCGTACGGGTCAAACCGTAATCCGAATCGAAAAAGTCAAAACACGGAAAATGTCCGGAATTACCATATTAGGTTAGGAAGGAGTTTTCGGAAGAGTTTCGGGTTGTAAAAACGTAAAATCAGTCAAAGTTGGACGATTCCCAGCTTTATAAAATAATTTAGTAATTATTCAAAAAATAATTATTGAATTTGTAAATCATTATAAAATCATATAACGATCCAAAAATTACTATAAAAATACCACAATTATCTATATTTTATTCTGGACATATTACAATTAAAATACTCACATTTAATCACATATATACATCTATTTATCAATATCAATCCATAGATACTTCGCCAAAATCCACATAATAATCATATAATAATCATTTATTGATAAAAATAATTACACGCGATATCCCGGATATTATATCCTTCCCCCCTTAAAAGGATTATGTCCTCAGAATCTCCTAAGTAAACAACTGAGGGTACTTTTCTCGCATATCGCTTTCTAATTTCCAGGTTGACTCTTCAACCTTTGGGTTTCTCCACAATACTCATACCAAATTTACCACTTTATTTCTCAATACATTTTCTCTCGTTTCTAAAATCTCTATTGGATTCTCTACATATGATAAATCTTCCTGAAGTTCTATCGGCTCATACTCGATTACATGCTTAGAATTTGGATTATATCTCTTAAGCATCGAGGCGTGAAAAACATTATGAATATGCTCCATGTGCAGGGGTAACGCTAATTCGTATGCTACCTTGCCGACACGTTTCAAGATTTCAAAAGGTCCAACGTATCTAGGACTTAGCTTTCCTTTCTTTCTGAATCTCGATAATCCTTTCCATGGTGACACCTTTAGTAACACTAGATCCCCGTCTTCAAGTTTCATATCTTTTCTTGATTGATCTGCATACTTTCTTTGGCGATCTTGTGCTGTAGTTAACCTTTTCTGGATGACTTCCACAACTTCTTTTGTCTGCTGTACCAATTCAGGTCCAAGTATCTTACGTTCTCCGACTTCGTCCCAATATACCGATGATGGACATTTGCGTCCATAAAGAGCTTCATAGGGTGGCATTCTAATACTGGCATGATAACTGTTATTGTAAGCAAACTCCATTAAGGGTAAATGCTCATCCCAATTGCCTTTGAAATCAATGGCATAAACACATAACATATCTTCAATTGTTTGGATCGTTCTCTCGCTTTGGCCGTCTGTCTGTGGATGATAAGCTGTACTCATATTCAACTTAGTTCCCAAGCATTCTTGAAAACTTCTCCAGAATCTTGAATTGAATCGTGGATCTCGATCAGATATAATAGACACAGGGACTCCATGATGCACTACTACTTCTTTCAGATACATGTGAACCAACTTATCCAGTGAAAATATTTCATTGATCGGCAAGAAATGAGCTGATTTAGTTAGTCTGTCCACTATGACCCAAATAGCATCATGGTTCGCTTTCATTCTTGGTAATCCGACTATAAAATCCATAGCAATGTGATCCCATTTCCACTCTAGAATCTCTAAAGGTTGTAATAATCCACTTGGTCTCTGGTGCTCTGCCTTAACTCTTTGACACGTGTAACATTTGCTAACCCATTCTATAATTTCTCTTTTCAAGTCTGGCCACCAATAATTCTCCTTTAAATCTCGGTACATCTTGGTACTGCCGGGATGGATTGAATACCTAGAGTTGTGAGCTTCTTGTAGAATTTCATTCTTCAATTCTGTTACTGGTGGAATCCAAATTCTGGAAGAAAATCTGAGAATACCTTGATCGTCCTTTTGAGTACATAACTCTTCTCCGACCAAACGATTGATATCCTGATCCATTATTTCCTCTTAACATTTTCTTATCGTTTCTAGCAATTCTGGTTGAAAAGTCATACTATACATCTTCGCTTCATTAGGCTTGCAAATTCTGACTTCCAATTCCGATTTCTGAAATTCCTTGTTTAATTCCTCGGGTACTGTCAATACGTTCAGTCTTTCCATTCTACTTAACGCATCAGCTACCACATTCACTTTTCCTGGATGATAGTTAATCATACAATCATAGTACTTAATCAACTCCAACCATCTTCTCTATCTCATGTTGAGCTCTTTTTGCGTGAATATTGTTAGTCGATAAACACGCGCTAATAATACACGCAAGTATACGAGTTCGCAAGTAGTATAGAATCTTTTATAGTTCGTTCCCACAGAGACTATATTGGTTAACTATCTAAATTACGCACCTACGCAACAGTGTATGGTTATTATTCAATGCTAAGACTATAACAAAGTGAGATTGTTTATAACTAAGAATTACGCTAACTATTATAACTAAGAGAATAAAATAGACTGAATTAATATATATGACAAACATGGGATTCTAACTTCATTAAATACATCATTCAATAGCCTTATTATTCTCAATATTAGCATGCAATGGTGATGACACTAATCAGATAACACGAAACTGATAAACGCCAACTTTCATTGCACGAGTACCATTCTACCAGACATCCACAAAAGAGATAGAAGCTAAATAGGCACCAATTATATTGAGACCCTATATGTCTATAGAATTTGACAACATAACGGTTTAAGCACAAGTTATCTATCTTGATTACATAGGGCAAGTAAGATGGGTAAAATTACCTACGAATCATGCATAACAATACATGAACCTATGCTAGCATGGCAAGTTCTAAATCCTTAAATTCACTTTCGCTTCATTAAAAATTAACACACTATCTTATAAGTTCGCGACACTCAAAAGACGAATAAGCACAACCATAACTAGGATATCATACAATCACCACACACTAAGGTATCAAATAAATTAACTAAAGAAATCCATAAATAAATCTGCTAGAACCCCACGATAACGATTAGCCCATAATCGAACTCATCGCCAACGTGGTGTAACACCCCCAAATCCGGGGTCGGGGATTCGGGTTGTCACGAGTTCCATATCCCTTAACAACACTTAATCTTAACAATCAACCAATTACTGTGTACTGTGACCCCACAATATACACACACACACCGCAAGTTATAGTCTCAGAGATGAATACCCAAAAAAACACAATTCATTTTATTCCACATAATAAGCCATTACACCTCAAGAAGGTTCTGAATAAATTTACATTTCTTTGCCATTATTACAATTTATATTATACATAAGTCTGGTTCATCAATAGTTGAAAACCTAGCCTATTGGTAGCTCCTACCTCAGCTACGGCGGCATCAACGCTTCCAGAAAACTGCGGAACATTTTCTAACCGCTTGCGAATTGGAAGCTTGGTCCTGTTCATCTTGTCTATCTGATGTTGTGTGATGAAAGAAGAAAGCAAGGGTGAGCAACAAGCCCACCAAAATAATATGTATAATGATTAACTATATATGAGCATTCTCATAGTACTCATGAAAGTCTTGGTCAAGAAGAAATGAACCAAGCTGATATCTTAACGCGACCAAGTCGCAAAATATTCAGTATATATGTATATATATATACTTTTCAAAATCTTGGAAGTCATCTTCCATGCATAATATACACAGAGTTCCAGTTTATAACTGTATAAAACTATCGTTGCAAGGTGATTTCATATATCTAACCTTGTCTCAACATTTTTGTGAAAATCTTTGTCATGCATAAGATAATCATTAACCAGATATAAGTTGAAAAGATGAAGTTACAAGATACTATGAACTATGACTTTCATCTAAGATCTCATGTTTAAGCTCTTGAACATTTGGAACCCAAATTCTATAGGAATACCTCATTATTCCCTTATCATCTTTCTCGGTATTAATCTTATATCTATTTGTTGGCTCTCTACCTTCATTCATCACTTTTTCTGGCACAATATGTTCTTTTCCAATAATTCGGTCTGTATTGCAATCTCAAACAGCTTTTCGGTACCGGCTCCGGTTACCTTCACTTCTATTTCCATTTTCTCAAAATCTCTTATAAACTCTCCCAAAGACATTATTATCTTGAGTCTCTCCTTTTTACTAAGGGCATCAGCCACCACATTGGCTTTCCCCGAATGATAAAGAATCTCCCAATCATAATTCTTGATTAGCTCTAACCGCCTCCTCTGGCGTATGTTGAGCTCTTTCTGCGTGAAAATGCACTAGAGCACTTATGACTTGTGTAAATCTCGCACTTCTCTCCATACAAGTAGTGCCTCCAATATTTAGGGCAAAACTATTGACACGAGCCCAAGCTCATGGGTGGGGATATCGAATTTTATATTCCCTTAATTGTCTTGATGCGTACGCGATTACCTTGTTGTGCTGTATAAGAAGCACCCTAATTCCTTATGCGAAGCGTCACTATACATCACAAAATCTCCTTTTCCATCCGGCAACGCCATCATAGGGGCCGTCACCAATCTTTGCTTCAGTTCTTGAAATTTGTTCTCGTATTTCTCTGTCCATTCAAACTTCTCAGTCTTACGAGTAAGCCGCGTTAAAGGGGGCTACTATCTTTACAAACTTGAATGAACCTCCGGTAGTGACCGACCAATCCTACCTCTGGTAGTCGACCTAACCATGGTCATCAATTCATCAGTGGTCCTTTATTCATTCTTGTCAGGATCCTCCATGGGATCCTCCTCGGCAACTATCCCTTCTAGAACAACATCCTCAACCGCTACATCCTCAATATGAACATCATCCGATCCCGCGTTAGGACGCTCTATCGGATCCATAATCTGATCTCCAATAAGTAATAGAACATCATCGCGTTGTTGCTCCTCAACCTCAGGATTCGGAGTCCCGCTACCATATACGATAACGAACTACGCTTCTATCACGATATTTATAAGGGTTCCCATAAGGGTTTTAACTGTCAATACTACGTTAGGTAGCCCGACTATGAACTTGGCAAGAGTTCTTATTAACTTAGTGAACTTATTTTCTTAACGTCACATCATCTCTGAGGTTTATAACGCTTAGCTCTGATACCATTTCTGTAACCCCCCAAATCCGGGGTCGGGGATTCGGGTTGTCACGAGTTTCATATCCCTTAACAACACTTAATCTTAACAATCAACCAATTACTGCGTACTGTAACCCCACAATATACACACACACCGCAAGTTATAGTCTCTGAGATGAATACCCAAAAAAAAACACAGGTCATTTTATTCAACATAATAAGCCATTACACCTCAAGAAGGTTCTAAATAAATTTACATTTCTTTGACATTATTACAATTCATATTATACATAAGTCTGGTTCATCAATAGTTGAAAACCTAGCCTATTGGTAGCTCCTACCTCAGCTACGGCGGCATCATCGCTTCCAGAAAACTGCGGAACATTTTCTAACCGCTTGCGAATTGGAAGCTTGGTCATGTTCATCTTGTCTATCTGATGTTGTGTGATGAAAGAAGAAAGCAAGGGTGAGCAACAGGCCCACCAAAATAATATGTATAATGATTAACTATATATGAGCATTCTCATAGTACTCATGAAAGTCTTGGTCAAGAAGAAATGAACCAAGCTGATATCTTAACGCGACCAAGTCGCAAAATATTCAGTATATGTGTATATATATACTTTTCAAAATCTTGGAAGTCCTCTTCCATGCATAATATACACAGAGTTCCAGTTTATAACTGTATAAAACTATCATTGCAAGGTGATTTCATATATCTAACCTTGTCGCAACATTTTTTGTGAAAATCTTTGTCATACATAAGATAATCATTAACCAGATATAAGTTGAAAAGATGAAGTTACAAGATACCCCAATATACTTATATCTTTTCCGGATACTACTTGAACTACCACCGTTCAAGGTATCATCAGTTTCAAAAGTTCATCACATAGATGAGACTACAAGAAAAGACTTGAATAGATTCAATCTTTGAAATATCATTATAAATAATGAAGTTATGAGATACTTCATTAAGTCCCGATATATATATACACCTATATATATACATTTCATACACTCCTTGAAAACCTCTGTTATGAAAATTATAAATAGAGTTGCAATATCCAATGAATTTGGAAAGGAGAAAACCTTGGCATAAACCCGATATCTTGCTGATCAGGCAAAAATACCAATAAGTAACCTTTTCTACTAGTAGATAGATGAATCCCCCACCGGTCATCACCCTGGCCGTATTAGGACCTTGTGCTGGACCGCCACCCGGCCTCTTACGCGTTGATGGACTGCCACCCAGCCACTTACACTTTGATAGACCGTACCCTGGCCTGTCGCTTATGCCGACTCAATTTGATGGACTTACTTCCCGAACGTTGGGTAAGTAATCAATTCATTTATCGAAACAGCAACCTCGTTGCGAATATAAAATACACCACAGAGTCGGATTCCTTAATTTTAAGCGAGTATTTAAATCCCCTTCGAAAGGAAGATCTTAAATTTGAAAACGAGTTTTGGGATCCGCTCTAACTTTTAAAAATCATTTTGAAGACTCGAAAACATTTTTAAGAATGTTTGGAGTAATGCTGATTTAATAAAATAAATCAGTCCCAATATATCAGAAAATATCTTAATATTATTATTTAAATAATATTCTCATAAAGAATAATCTTTACAAAAATAATTGAAGTAGAAGTTTTAAAACTCATACTTGAAATGAATATTAAATAACCAAAGATATACTTATACGAAAGTACGATCTTTATTTGAATAATCGAAAATAAGTTTGATTATCGAAACATTATTCTTTAATAAAATAAAGAATATTCTTTAATAAAATAAGGAGTCATAAGTTCTCGAATGAATATTCAAAATAATATTCATTAAATAAAGTAAGCGGAGTCATAAGTCCTCGAATGAATATTCAAAATAATATTCATTAAATAAAATAAAGTTATCGAATAAACCTTATTCGATTAATAATTTTGAAAACTATATATATATATATATATAATATACTCGGGAACATCGCCTCCCAGTTTAGAAAATGTTCACCTTTGGGTCCCCTATACTAAGGGTATACGCAACTACTGCTTATCTCTAGCATAGGTATTATGCAACTAATAAGCATTTGAACCAACTGATATATAAATCAAAAATACGAAACAGGCATGCATATATACCATATCACATGCTCCAATATATCGCAAGAATTTGCTAATACCAAATATGCATTTATCACAAGATCATCCATATACACATATACATCACAACAACAGTTATACGGGTAGAAAACTTGCCTGAGCGATTGGGGGTTACAAATGGCTTGGGACGAGTCTGGTAACCTATAAACAACATATAAGTTGGAATTAAACCAAAGTCGCTTATGAATCTATACTTTAACCAATTAGACCCTAACGTTCGCTTTTGCGCTTAACGATTCACTTAAGTCGCTCAAGTACCCTCGGCTCCACCATTTTTAATAAATTAACCATTAAGGGTTTTAAGGCGATTCTTTCGTGAGTGCCTTACCAACTGCCTAATACACTTTACATAAATGTTTCATACTCCAATTAGTCCTTTAAGATCTTTAACCTATGTTTCAAAGTAAGGCGAGGGGTAATGGTTCGTTCGCGAAATGTCGTTACTTAAAACGGTCGTTTCTCCTAAACCGTACATCGGAATCAAACGAACCACATATCAAAAAGAATCTTGTAACATGAACTATCTAATCATGGCAATGGTCTAAACCTAACAGTGAGTTCACGGGTCCTAATGTTAAGAGCAAAAACAGTCTAAAGTAAATCGGACATTACGACGGCTATGTTTACGCGATTACCAAATTTTAAACTACTCCAATCAACCACAAATCAACCCATAACCACCAATACCACCAAACTTCATCCAAACCTTACTAACTCAGTCCATAACCTCATGATTTTTCCAACTTATTCAATCTCAAACAAGAGCTACTAATTATACTTAAGGTTCATCAACCAACAACCAAGATTTATAACCCAAAATCATTATAATTCCATCCAAACTCTAAACATACAAGAATCATGCTCTCATGAACTATAACAAACAAAACCAAACCTAATACTCAAAGTAAAGTTAGGGTTTGGAGGGGTTATACCTTCCATGGAGAGTGGAGAATCACTTAGGAAGCCTTAAATAACCACTAACTATCTTTACTAAGGTTGGATCTTGAAGAAAACATAAGAAAACACAAAGTTAGTTTCTTCAAAACACTATTCATCAAGAACTTAGATGAATTGATTAGCTATGTTAAACATGGAATCTTGAGCTTAAACTTATGGCTCATCTTAGTTATGAATTATGGAAGCTAAAGAAACAAACCTCTTGAATTATGAAGGTATGTAGCTTGATTTTTGAAATTTTCTCCTTTGCTTTTCATGGAAAAGCCGAGAGCAAAGAGTGGGGGAAGAAGAAAATGTTTTTGTTTTGGTTGCTTTTGATTTTTGTGTTTGTTTTGCTTGTTAATTAGGTTGTTACCATGGTAAATATTGTGTGGCTCACAATCATCCAACAACACACTTGCTTGGTCATGCTTATGTCACCATGTGATGTCACCCTCCCTCCTTTGTCCTCTTCTCATTGGTTTGATGACATCATCCCCACTAATCTCTTTGATTAGCTTTTAATTATTTGGCTAATGACCGCTGATCTGTTATACGGTTCGCTTAACTTTCGTTTTCGTTTATCGTTTGAGGGATCATACCCGGGATCTTATTACTTAGGTTTCCTTAACCTTTCTCAAAACATTATATTCCTTTTTATGATCCCCTCTTAAAATCCTTGAATTTAAATCCTATTTATCCTGTTACCTTATACTCACTTCTTTCTGTATCTGGTGGATTTTCAGGAAAAATCAAAGTGTTGGAATTTGGATTCTGACGATCTTTACATACACTTATATCTCATATAAAGTACTAATAAGATCTCAGAATAACAATAGAAGAACCCCTACATAGTGTGGCATGAAAAGTTTTCTTATTCAGCAAAATCACTATTCATAAGGGTTTAAAAAAATTCCAAAATTTGGGGTTATTACAGTCTCCCCTCCTTAAAAGGATTCCGTCCCGGAATCAGATAGAAAATGAATAGGGATACTCTCTTAACATTGCACTTTCTAACTCTCGAGTAAATTTTCCCACATTGTGGTTCTTCCATCAAACTTTGAATAGTTTGATAACCCTTCTCCTAAGCACTTGTTCATTTTCACTCTATAACCCTTCCTGGTTGCTCCATATAGGTTACGTCGGGTTGCATGTCTATGCGCTCATATGCCCCTATTTATCTGGCATCCGAATTACACTTCCTTAACATTGGTACATGGAATACGTTATGAACTTGCTACATGTTCGGGGGTAGGGCTAGCTCATATGCTATCCTTCCCAATACGTCTTAATATATCCAAGGGTCCAACAATTCGTGGACTTAAACTTTCCTTTCTTTCCAACCCTCATCAATTCCTTTTTAAGGGAATACTTTTAACAATACAAGGTTCCCTCCTTCATACTCTTTGTCCTTTTATTTGTCAAATCATCATACTTCTTATGTCCATCTTGAGCTACTCCCAGCCGTCCTCTGATTAGATCTATTATATCCTTGGTCCTTTGGACTACTGCGGGTCCGAGCATCTTGCGCTCTACAACTTCATCCTAACATAAGGGAGATCGACATTGTCTTCCCTCAAGGATCTCATAAGGCGACATCTCGATAATGACATATGATCTATTGTCGTAAGAAAACTCAATCCGTGTTAAGTGATCATTCCAATTTCTTTCAAGTCTATTGCACAGACTCTCATTATAGCTTTTAGCATTAGAGCTTTTGCTTCTCAATACCCATTCTTTTCCAGTTCGTAATCGCTACTACCTTCCGTTCCTAATATTATACTGGTTATACTTTTGCTCGTTAGCGTTCTATAACCTTTTAATAACCACGTCAACCTTAGTATCACGAATGTGTTTCCATTCCGAATACCACCATAACTTTACTACTCCTTTTTCAGCTGTTTCTATTTTCCAAAGTTTGATCAATCATATAGAAGTAAAGGAATTTGTTGAGAGATCACTATGATCATGAACACTTGTTCTATTGCATAGTTAGTACAGAAGGTGGTCAGCCTTTAGTACTTGACAAGCAATTAAACAACATGTGGTATCCTACTAGGCTTTTATCACACAGATAGATAGTCATTCGGCAATACCTCCCCTTCTGGAAGGGTTGTTCTTCTCAGCTTATATGAAATGAAAAGGAGAGAAAAGAACAAATTGAAGAGAATTGTATATATATATAATATACTGCCACAAAATATCTGGCTTGGAATCTACCTCTGAACTATAGAGGTTTGTCATAGGAGAACAGAACATATACGTATATATATCAACATCAAGTATTATAGCATCGTATTTCACATGCCTAAATATTTTTGCTATTCTGTCCATCATTCTATGGACCCATGCTCTTCCTCGAGCTTATACACAATCACCTATGAAACTCCCTCGATATCGAAAATCAAATCTGGGATCTCATTCTAGACATCATCGTTACTAGAATTCTATGCTTGCACCGCAACCTTCCTCATATAGTAATACGACTCTCTTTTCATAAGAGGGAATAAATATTCAATAGGTATATACTCTACTTAATTAGTCTATCAATGATAACTTATACACTACCACGACCCGATTAGTGGTACTCAATCTCAACATCCATTCCAATACAACTCTCACGGTTGTAATCAGCTCATTACTCGCAGAATCATTGCTGCATTACTATGGTCCACCACTGACCTACTGTCGTCATTCACTTTCCATGAAATCTTAATATCTAACCATACGGAGTCCATACATGTCGTATAGAATACTTCTAAGGAGTTAACATAATCACCAATCATAATTCATGAAGAACACTCCAAACTCTGACGTACTTTCATGACATGAAGTAGATAGAATTGCAGAAGAGTTTCAGTCAAAGCAACGATAGCAGGTTAATACCATTCTTAATCGTATGCCTTAAATAGAAGACTTAACTCAAGGGTTCGCCTAGTCCTTTTTGAAACATGGTCCTGGCTTATCTCAAGATAGTATCTTCTGAGATAGATAGCCCGCTCATGGCGATTATACGAATTAAACCTTTACCAAACTACTATTACAGTTGGGTATTGCACAGTCATCAGAAGGAATGTCAATCTTTCAAATCATAATACAATCTTCATGGCTTTAACCATTATCATTGTATTCTTCTGGCACGAGCGCCGATAATTATCCTCTTACCTTTAAAGTGTCGGCCACCTCTTTGGCCTTTTCTGATAGTAAAATTTCCTTATAGTCAATGTCATTTTAACCACCTCCAAATAAATTTTCTACCTCATTTCAATCACAGCATATGTGAAGACGTTTTCCTTAAAATCTGATGAGTAAAAAAAATATCACCATTTTTCCATAAGTTATTGCCTCAGTCTTTAGAGGTTAATCACTGTCACGACTGACTCTCAATCATACTTAGAACATCTTTTATCTTAAGTCCTAATTGCCCTGAACAATTTCGACCATTACTGGTTCGATCCATACTTTCTCATGGTTTAACACGTGCCCCACTTGGCATCATTATAATTACGTCATATTTTCTTTATCAACATTTCTATTCTTGAGAATTTTGAATATTACCTTTCTCCTTGTAAAACCTCTAAGGTTATCCTTGAATCGTTCCTCATGTATTCCCTAGATACAGGGCATATCAAGATACCATTTATTAATACCAGAATCATTGTCTATATACTTCTGAAAAAAAATTCTCCACTGATTCTTAAAGGTTGTTATTACCTTAATCCTTTCCAATTCATACTGTCAAAACTCATACTATCCTATTAAGGGTGAAATGCCAACCTTTATGCATTCCCCTAGGATTCATTTTAAGTTACCGATGTTATATCCTTAATTCCACCTTTAAAAAGGTACATGCATCCTTCCATGGATAATCAAGTCATATATCCCTGATAAGGGTGTCTTATTCAATCATTCCCACCTCGATAGTATATGCTGAATTTCACAATAACATCTGTATTCAGAATGAGGTCAATCAATATGGCCTCCAAAAGATAACAACGGTTATCCGCTTTTATTGCCTAAATTGGGTAACGATAACAAGGATGTTCTGGAAGATATTGGTCGTGTTCAACGTGAACTTCTTCTTAATAATTCCTTATTTACTTTTGTTGTTTATCTCAACAGTCATCTCAATGTTGGGATATCTTTCATACTTGGCGCCTCCCTTTTTGGGTATCAAGCCACCGGTCTTACACTTCATATTCTTGAAGGTCACTTCCTTCATCCAATTTTCCTAATTTCTTACTTTCTTGACTCCTCAGTCCATCCGCGTTTCCTTATTAATCAATCGATCTATCTCAAAGTTTCATCGAATACTGTCAACTTCAAGGGAATTAACTATACGTATCGCTTACGCCTTCAAACCTTGAATTTATCTCATGATCAGCCACCATCGCGCTGATGATGACATACTTCTCTATATTTATTGCAAGGGTTTCTTAGGGTTTCCCATACCTAACTCCCTTATCACTTCTCAACTTTATTTCCTTTATATCCCTTTATATTTCTACCCTTTTCAGTCTTTTATTTTCGTTTCCATTACAACCATTACATGAACCAACACAACATAAGCATTGATTTCAAACATCCCGTCATTCTAGATTCGTGTCCTCAGAACGAATCTTGACAACTTTTACAACTTAAATTCATAATTCATCATACTTGTCCGCTTTTGTTCTGGCTCTAAAGTTTTTTTTATACTACCTTCATAACCTCGGGAGTTACTTTCCCGAAAACAATTGACTGAACGTTAATCGGTTTATTCTAACCTCTGGCTCCGTGCCTTTCTTGGTCTTTCACCAGCGGGTGGCCTCTCTCTTAGGAGGGTAAGTGACAAAATAGTCTTTTGTGATTCGTTAATCATTTAGAATTTCAAATGATTCCTATATTTCCTTTAGCCAGGCTCTTGCCTCGACGGGGTTAACCTGTTCCTTGGAACTCTGAGAGCTTAGCGATTTAAAAGTCACGAAAGAATTTCCTACCGCATTGTTTCCTCAAGGTGGTGGTTGGGGATAATAGTCTAAGTTCTTTTTAGACAGGTCCATGAATTGTCGTATAGGAGTACCGTCTCGGGTCTCCTTTCCTTACTCGACTTTCTGTTTCCTTAGTATGAAATGTTTCATCCTTCTCCCATACTTGGGGTTATCTTATATGTTAAAATCCTCATTTTCCACTTCATTATGTTATAGGTTCCTTCTATCTTGATGGCGTCCTCCCTGACTGTCACATTCAGGGTTTGCCCTAAATCTTATTCCTTGAACTATGACTTTCATCTAAGATCTCATCTTTAAGCTCTTGAACATTTGGAACCCAAATTCTATAGGAATACCTCATTATTCCCTTATCATCTTTCTCGATATTAATCTCATATCTATTTGTTGGCTCTCTGCCTTCATTCATCACTTTTTCTGGCACAATATGTTCTTTTCCAATAATTCGGTCTGTATTGCAATCTCAAACAGCTTTTCGGTACCGGCTCCGGTTACCTTCACTTCTATTTCCATTTTCTCAAAATCTCTTATAAACTCTCCCAAAGACATTATTATCTTGAGTCTCTCCTTTTTACTAAGGGCATCAGCCACCACATTGGCTTTCCCCGAATGATAAAGAATCTCCCAATCATAATTCTTGATTAGCTCTAACCGCCTCCTCTGGCGTATGTTGAGCTCTTTCTGCGTGAAAATGCACTAGAGCACTTATGGCTTGTGTAAATCTCGCACTTCTCTCCATACAAGTAGTGCCTCCAATATTTAGGGCAAAACTATTGCCACGAGCCCAAGCTCATGGGTGGGGATATCGAATTTTATATTCCCTTAATTGTCTTGACGCGTACGCGATTACCTTGTTGTGCTGTATAAGAAGCACCCTAATTCCTTATGCGAAGCGTCACTACACATCACAAAATCTCCTTTTCTATCCAGAAACGCCATCATAGGGGCCGTCACCAATCTTTGCTTCAGTTCTTGAAAGTTGTTCTCGTATTTCTCTGTCCATTCAAACTTCTTAGTCTTACGAGTAAGCCGCGTTAAAGGGGGCTACTATCTTTACAAACTTGAATGAACCTCCGGTAGTGACCGACCAATCCTACCTCTGGTAGTCGACCTAACCATGGCCATCAATTCATCAGTGGTCCTTTATTCATTCTTGTAAGGATACTCCATGGGATCCTCCTCAGCAACTATCCCTTCTAGGACACAATCCTCAACCGCTACATCCTCAATATGAACATCATCCGATCCCGCGTTAGGACGCTCTATCGGATCCATAATCTGATCTCCAATAAGTAATAAAACATTATCGCGTTGTTGCTCCTCAACCTCAGGGTTCGGAGTCCCGCTACCATATACGATAACGAACTAAGCTTCTATCACGATATTTATAAGGGTTCACATAAGGGTTTTAACTGTCAGTACTACGTTAGGTAGCCCGACTATGAACTTGGCAAGAGTTCTTATTATCTTAGTGAACTTATTATCTTAACATCACATCATCTCTGAGGTTTATAACGCTTAGCTCTGATACCATTTCTGTAACACCCCCAAATCCGGGGTCGGGGATTCGGGTTGTCACGAGTTCCATATCCCTTAACAACACTTAATCTTAACAATCAACCAATTACTGCGTACTGTGACCCCACAATATACACACACACACACCGCAAGTTATAGTCTCAGAGATGAATACCCAAAAAAAACACAAGTCATTTTATTCCACATAATAAGCCATTACACCTCAAGAAGGTTCTGAATAAATTTACATTTCTTTGCCATTATTACAATTCATATTATACATAAGTCTGGTTCATCAATAGTTGAAAACCTAGCCTATTGGTAGCTCCTACCTCAGCTACGGCGGTATCAACGCTTCCAGAAAACTGTGGAACATTTTCTAACCGCTTGCGAATTGGAAGTTTGGTCCTGTTCATCTTGTCTATCTGATGTTGTTTGATGAATCTATAGTTTAACCAATTAGACCCTAACGTTCGCTTTTGCGCTTAACGATTCACTTAAGTCGCTCGAGTACCCTCGGCTCCACCATTTTTAATAAATTAACCATTAAGGGTTTTAAGGCGATTCTTTCGCGAGTGCCTTACCAACTGCCTAATACACTTTACATAAATGTTTCATACTCCAAATAGTCCTTTAAGGTCTTTAACCTATGTTTCAAAGTAAGGCGAGGGGTAATGGTTCGTTCGCGAAATGTCGTTACTTAAAACGGTCGTTTCTCCTAAACCGTACATCGGAATCAAACGAACCACATATCAAAACGAAGCTCGTAACATGAACTATCTAATCATGGCAATGGCCAAAACCTAACAGTGAGTTCACGGGTCCTAATGTTAAGAGCAAAAATAGTCTAAAGTAAATCAGACATTACGACGGCTATGTTTACGCGATTACCAAATTTTAAACTACTCCAATCAACCACAATCAACCACAAATCAACCCATAACCACCAATACCACCAAACTTCATCCAAACCTTACTAACTCAGTCCATAACCTCATGATTTTTCCAACTTATTCAATCTCAAACAAGAGCTACTAATTATACTTAAGGTTCATCAACCAACAACCAAGATTTATAACCCAAAATCATTATAATTCCATCCAAACTCTAAACATACAAGAATCATGCTCTCATGAACTATAACAAACAAAACCAAACCTAATACTCAAAGTAAAGTTAGGGTTTGGAGGGGTTATACCTTCCTTGGAGAGTGGAGAATATCTTAGGAAGCCTTAAATAACCACTAACTATCTTTACTAAGCTTGGATCTTGAAGAAAACATAAGAAAACACGAAGTTAGTTTCTTGAAAACACTATTCATCAAGAACTTAGATGAATTGATTAGCTATGTTAAACATGGAATCTTGAGCTTAAACTTATGGCTCATCTTAGTTATGAATTATGGAAGCTAAAGAAACAAACCTCTTGAATTATGAAGGTGTGTAGCTTGATTTTTGAAATTTTCTCCTTTGCTTTTCATGGAAAAGCCGAGAGCAAAGAGTGGGGGAAGAAGAAAATGTTTTTGTTTTGGTTGCTTTTGATTTTTGTGTTTGTTTTGCTTGTTAATTAGGTTGTTATCATGGTAAATATTATGTGGCTCACAATCATCCAACAACACACTTGCTTGGTCATGTTTATGTCACCATGTGATGTCACCTTCCCTCCTTTGTCCTCTTCTCATTGGTTTGATGACATCATCCCCACTAATCTCTTTGATTAGCTTTTAATTATTTGGCTAATGACCGCTGATCTGTTATACGGTTCGCTTAACTTTCGTTTTCGTTTATCGTTTGAGGGATCATACCCGGGATCTTATTACTTAGGTTTCCTTAACCTTTCTCAAAACATTATATTCCTTTTTATGATCCCCTCTTAAAATCCTTGAATTTAAATCCTATTTATCCTGTTACCTTATACTTACTTCTTTCTGTATCTGGTGGATTTTCGGGAAAAATCAAAGTGTTCGAATTTGGATTCTGACAATCTTTACATACACTTATATCCCATATAAAGTACTAATAAGATCTCAGAATAACAATAGAAGAACCCCTACATAGTGTGGCATGAAAAGTTTTCTTATTCAGCAAAATCACTATTCATAAGGGTTTAAAAAAATTCCAAAATTTGGGGTTATTACACGTGGGTTCCAATGAAATCATGATATAGCAAATATAGTCTTTATATGAATAAATAACCAAAGTACACACAAGAATATAGGTTCAAACAAACAAGAAACAAGCATCCAAATTACAACTCAAAACAAAGATTCACAAGAATAAACTAGATCGTCTTCGCCTTTGTTGAATTGTGCCAAAAGATCTCTTGTCGTCTTCTCCTCCCTTGATGTCTTCAAACTCTGAATTATGAATTCTCTTCTATTAATAAACGACCCAAGTTATACTTATATAGCAGTCCATGCACCCCAGGAGTCCAAATTTTGAATTGCAAAAGATTCAGAATTTTTAATTCCCGACCCAGCACGGCCGCGCGCTTCACCAGCGCGGGCGCGCTGACTTCCTATTCCCTGGCGCGGCTGTGCGCAACATCAGCGCGGGTGTGCTGACCTTCTGCCAAAAAAATTTATTTTCTTTTCTTTATTCCTTGCAGCTTCGAGCCAGTCTTTCAAGCTTTTATTCCAACACATCCTAAACACCATATTAGCATCAAAACAATGCTAATTCACCTGATTCATGAAGTAAAGCCTGAATGCAAAAACACTTGAAAACACGTTAAAACACAAATAACTTGAGTACAAATACATCAACTCAAAGCTTATTAGAGCATAAATAAGTGGATAAATGCCACTTAAGACACCCCAAAACTTAAATCGATGCTTGTCCTCAAGCATAAACAGACTCAAAGAACAAGAAATAAAAATGCATGAATGCAACTAATATGAATGCAACGATCCCCAAAGAATAACTTAAACCAATAAACTAGCAACACCTTAGCAAATGCAATTATTCGCATAAAGATCCATCAAATCTCACAAATCAATCTACACACCAGAGACGTGCGTGTGTGCAAATGCTTATAGATATACTATTGCAACTAGATCGACAACCATAACTCACTACTCATCAAGACAATCGCAGGTTTATAAACAGAATAAAAGCTAGACTCAAAATAACTTATAACACTTCAATTCTTATATCGGAGTTAATTATGGATTCATGCTTTTATTCATACAAAACAAAACACATGTGCTTATTTGATCGTGCAATGAGTGAGGTCCGCAAAAGACGTATACAATAGCACCCATGTAGCGAGTGTTAGGTTAGCGGATCCCAGACTATAAAAGCCTTAGGTCACTAGGCACAAAGTCCCCTAAGAACTTAATAACTCAAGTACTAAAGAGCCGCTCGTGATCAATTATACATAACACTTATTCTTCTTTTTTCATCTTTTTTTATCTCTTTTTTTTCAATAATTTCTGAATGAGTGTGTTTCACTCCATCTCATTCAACCCTAGACTACTTATAAAAATATGACCCGGCTACTATCCATTTGACACCTAGCCACACAATTAGCATTAAAATCCAATTTCCTCCCATTTTTAAATATCCATATCTTTTATTATTAAGAGAATACCCTAAATTCTAAATATAAACAAGCGATTAAACCTCAACAAATCATGACTATGATCTAGCACTCTAACAACCTATAAGACTTAGTGAAATATAAGTATCTCTAGCATCCAAATCAATCCAATAAGACTCAACATGACTAAATACGACATCACTACACTAGCATCAATATCACCAATTAATCAGAAAAATTATCTAAGGGAATCATGATATAATGCAAATGCATGAGACTACATGAACAAATTATCATAAAAACTACCAAAAATAATAAAAAAGAACTACATGGAAAAATATATGCAACTATATGTACTAAACTATCATGAATATGCAAACTATATGAGACTCACACAAACATATTCCTTCAACTACTACCCCCAAACTTAAAATATTCACTGTCCTTAGTGAAGGTAATAGTAAGGAATCAGGCATACCTACTCAGAATCAGAATCATCACCCTCAACGGGTAGAGTGTCAGGTATGTCCGGAGGTGGATACACGGAATCCTCACCAAAGACTGGCCACTGGATGTCAACTCTCGTAGCTCTAAATACAGTCCCAAGTACCTGGGTGAGATCGCATGCAAACCGACTGTGGATGTCGTGCATCGCATCCATCCTCCGTGCAAGATGCCTATATTGCGTCGAACTCAAACCAGCTCAAATATCTGCTCATGTTGCCTCCTCCTGCTACTGCTGTGATGGTCCCCCTTCATCTCCTAACTGAGATCTCTAGGTAGTACTGCTCGCCTAACCAGCAGCTGGCATCCCACCAGGTAGGTGGTCAAAAGTATATCCAAGCCCCTTCAGATCGGGCATGCCTCTATCCCATTCCTGCACCGTAGCCAAAGTAGTGCAATCGATCGGAGCACTCGAAATCTGTAATTGCTCATGTGCGGGCCAATGAACACCAATTGCCACACACAACTTCATCACCACAGATGCATACGGAATAGACCCCGTAGTGCTTCCCCTCAAAAACCTCAAAATACCCTGGTAGATAACCATCCCCATCAATGTAATCTCCCTGCAGAATGCCCCACAACAGTTGTGCACGCTCAACAGTAACCTCATGCACATGCGAATATGGCATGATATTAGCACATATAAAAGCATTCCAGGCACGGGCAAACCTGTTCATACCGGACGCCGGAAACGTAGAATATCCGGCGGCTGTGCCTATCTTGATCTTCTAGTGTGTGTCGGGCTGGCACAGAGTAGCAACAATGAGATCTAGATCAAAGTCCTCTGGAGTCTTATCGTTCCAGGTATCCTGCCCCACCTTCCTCGTAGGTTGCTCAATCACTGTCCTTATAGCCTCAGCACTATACTCAATAGTCCTCCCTCTCAGCACCGTAAAACCATTCTCCTCCTCCTTGGCGTTAGCGTAGAACTCCCGCACAACACTCATGGGCACAGCAGTGGGAGCCTCACAAAAAGGTACCCACAAATCTCGAGAATCATCTCCAACAACTTACCATCCTTCCTGGATGGCAGAAATCATCTCTCCTTAGAAATAGGCTTCGCGAGAAGCCTCGTATACTCCTCCTCAGCCTCAGGAGTAGAAAACCTGGGCCTCACACCACCAGCAGATGATGAATCGGTGGCGCTGCTTCCAACTTGAGTTCTCTGTCTTTTGGGAGCCACCGGGAATGAATAAAAGTGAGTAAAAGCTTAAGTGTTTAGAGAGAATATATGTTTGAGAGTTTGTGAATTGGTGGAGAAGATGTATGTAAGTGTATGTATTTATAGGTGGAGGTGTGTGAATTTGATAAGAAATAGAAGTGGGATTGATTATTGGAATCGTGGGAATAATGGGATTGATTGGGAGAGGGAATTATGGGATGTGGTAGAGTAAAAATCGGGTTAAAATTGATTTTAGAATTAAAATCCCGATTTTCTCTAATAAAACTGTTGTATTTATTTTTTTCGAACAGGGACCGGCGCGGGCGCGCGCTGAGATAGCGGGGGCGTGCGTAACTTCTGGAAAACCGGCGCGGGGGTGCGCCGGAACAGCGCGGGCGCATGTGGCTACTGGAAAAAACGGCGCGGCCGCGGGCTTGGCCAGCGCGGGCGCGCCCAACTTCTGTAGTTGGCCCTGAAATTTTTTCTTTTTCTGATTTTTTTTGTGATTTTTTCCTTTCTTCTTGCTTCCTCTACATACTAATGTACAACATACTTGGGTTGCCTCCCAAGAAGCACTTCTTTTACGTCGCTAGCTCGACATAGAATCTCGAGATCAAGTGGACAATAAAACGACACTAACCACCTCACGGTTTACCGTATCACCATAATAATGCTTCAACCGTTGACCATTAACCTTGAATGCTTCGCCCGGATCATTCTCAAAAATTTCCACCGCTCCATGTGGAAACACAGTTTTGACTATGAAGGGCCCTGACCATCTTGACTTCAACTTTCCAGGAAAAAGACGGAGACGGGAGTTGAATAAAAGCACTTGTTACCCCAGCACAAATTTCTTGAGCCCTAGACCCCGATCGTGCCACCTCTTGACTTTCTCCTTGTACATTTTGTTGTTCTCATAAGCTTGAAGTCGAAATTCGTCAAGTTCGTTCAATTGAAGCATCCTTTTCTTTCCAGCTACATTCAAGTCCAGATTCAATTTCTTCAAAGCCCAATAAGCTTTATGCTCGAGCTCCACCGGTAAATGACACCCCTTACCATAAACCAACTGAAACGGAGACATTCCCAATGGAGTTTAATATGTTGTTCTATACGCCCAAACAACTTTATCAAGCTTTAAAGACCAATCCTTCCTTGATGGACACACTACTTTCTCTAAAATGCGCTTGATTTCTCTGTTAGATACCTCAGCTTGACCAATTGTCTGAGGATGATAAGCCGTAGGAATGCGATGATTCATATTATACCTTTTCATTATAGCAGTAAACTCGCGATTGCAAAAATGCGACCCCTCATCACTGATTATGACTCTTGGAGTTCCAAACCTTGTGAATATCTGCTTGTGAAGAAAATTAAGCACCACTTTCGCATCGTTCGTTGGAAATGCCTTAACTTCAACCCATTTTGACACATAATCAACCGCCAACGGGATATACTGATTGTTGCAAGATGAGACAAATGGCCCCATGAAGTCTATTCCCCAAACATCAAAGACCTCAACCTCGAGAAGCACATTAAGAGGAATCTCGTCATTCTTAGATATATTACCCACTCGTTGACATTGATCACATTTCAAAACAAACTGATGAGCATCTTTAAACAATGTTGGCCAAAAGAAACCTGCTTAAAGAACACGAGTTGATGTCTTTTCTCCACCATAATGTCCTCCATAAGCCATTGAGTGGCAATCTCGAAAGATCCCCCCGTTTCGCTGTAAGGAATACATCTCCTGATGATTTGGTTAGCTCCTTGGAGAAAAAGAAACGGCTCATCCCACATATACCATTTCACTTCATGTAGGAACTTCTTCCTTTGAGTATAAGATAGGTCGGGAGGCATGATGTTACTAATAAGGTAGTTCACAATATCTGTAAACCACGACTCTTCTTCTTGCACTCTGAACGGCTGCTCGTCGGGAAAAGATTCACTTATCAATGTCTTATCCAATGAAGTAGCATTAGGATTCTCTAAACGCGAGAGATGATCAGCAACTTGATTTTTTAGTTCCTTTTATGTCCTTGATCTCTAGTTCAAATTCTTGGAGCAAAAGAACCCATCGAATCAATCTAAACTTCGAGTCCTTCTTCGAGACAAGATATCGAACTGCAATATGATCAGTGAACACTGTCACCTTAGTCCCAAATAGATAAGATCAAAATTTCTCAAAACCATAGACAATAGCTAAAAGTTCTTTCTCTGTAGTAGTGTAATTCATTTGAGCATCATTGAGGGTCTTACTAGCATAGTAGACCACATGAAAAATGTTGTTCTTCCTCTGCCCAAGAACTGCTCCAACTGCAAATTTACTTGCATCACACATCATCTCAAAAGGTTCATTCCAATCGAGTGCGGTTATGACCGGTGCCGTAATTAGACTCTTCTTCAATGTCTCAAAAGCTGCAAGGCACTCGTCATCAAATTTAAAAGGAACATCTTTCTCTAGTAAACTGCACAATGGCTTTGAAATTTTTGAGAAGTCTTTGATGAAACGCCTGTAGAAACCCACGTGACCAAGAAAACTGCGAATTCCCTTGACAGAAATAGGTGGGGGAAGATTCTCAATGACCCCTACCTTGGCCTTATCCACCTCAAGACCCTTACTAGAAACCTTGTGCCCGAGAATTATGCCTTGACGCACCATTAAGTGACATTTCTCCTAATTGAGAACTAAATTGGTTTCAACGCACCTCTTGAGAACATGTCCGAGATTTTGCAAGTATTCATCAAAAGAATCGCCAAAGACCGATAAATCATCCATGAACACTTCCACATTCTGCCCAATCATGTCAGAAAAGATGGCCATCATACATCGTTAAAATATGGCTGGTGCCCCACACAGACCAAAAGAAACTCATCTGAAGGCGAAAGTACGGCATGGACAAGTGAAGGTAGTCTTCTCCTGATCTTCCGGAGTGATACAAATCTGATTATAACCCGAATAGTCGTCCAGAAGACAATAATATTCATGACCAGCCAACCTGTCAAGCATCTGATCAATGAAGGGCAATGGAAAATGGTCTTTTCTAGTGGCTATGTTCAGCTTCCTGTAGTCCATACAAACTCTCCACCCCGTGACTGTTCGTGTAGGGATAAGCTCATTCTTCTCATTTGCTACCACAGTGATACCACCTTTCTTTGGCACACATTGAACCGGGCTTACCCATGAACTGTCAGAGATAAGGGTAAATTATCCCTGCATCTAGCCACTTCGGAATTTCCTTCTTTACTACTTCCTTCATTATTGGATTAAGTCTTCTTTGCTGCTCGACTATAGGTTTGCTACCTTCTTCTAACAGAATTCTATGCATACAGTAAGAAGGGTTGATTCCCTCAATATCTGCTATAGTCCATCCAATTGCCGATTTGAACTCTCTCAGAATTCTCAAAAGCTTTTCATCATCACTACCTGAAAGGTCAGATGCAATAATAACAGGCAGAGTAGATGCATCACCTAAAAAAGCATACCTCAAATGTTCAGGTAAAGGCTTAAGCTCAAGAGTAGGAGCTTCCTCAATAGAAGGTTTGAGGTGTTTAGGAGCTTTGTTCAATTCCTCCATTCTAAGAGATTTAAAAGGCATATCAATCTTCCTTTTCCAGGGAGAAGCATTCAAATATTGCAATTGCTCATCACCTTCGTCATCTTTGCTATCCGAATTTCCCAACGGAGCTTTTTCTAAGGCATCAGACCTTAGCAAGTGATCAAGTTCTGATGTGACCACCGAATCAACCAACTCGACTTTTAAGAACTCCTCATTATCATTAGGAAATTTTATAGCATTGAACACATTGAAAGTCACATATTGATCCAACACTCGCATTGTAATCTCACCCTTCTATACATCAATCAAGGTTCGGCCAGTTTCCAAGAAAGGCCTTCCCAAGATTATGTGAATCTTCTTATCCTCCTTGAAATCAAGAATGATGAAATCAGCAGGGAAGATGAGTTTATCCACCTTGACCAAGACATCCTCCACAATACCTCTCGAATATGTAATAGAACGGTTGGCCAATTGCAAGGTCATGTAAGTTGGTTTGGGATCAGGTAAGTCCAATTGCTTGAAGATTGACAAAGGCATCAAATTGATGCTAGCTCCCAAGTCACATAAGCATATGTCAAAAGACACTTTCCCAATAGTACATGGAATAGTAAAGCTTCCTGGATCCTTAAGTTTCGGAGGCAACTTCTGCTGCAGCACAACACTTCATTCCTCCATGAAAGCGACCATCTCTAAATCATCTAGCTTCACTTTCCGAGAGAGAATAACTTTCATAAACTTTGCATAACTTGGCATCTGCTCGAGGGCCTCAGCGAAAGATATGTTGATATGAAGTTTCTTAAACACCTCCAGAAACTTCTCGAATTGCTTGTCCAACTTTTTCTTCTGCAGCCTCTTAGGAAAAGGTGGTGGAGGATAGATCTGTGTCTCCCCTGTATTACCCCCAGGCAGAGTGTGCTCAACAGTAGTCTTCCTTGGTTCCACGTCTTCATCCTGCTGCTCTACTACTTTCTCAGCTCCAGCTTCTTCAGTCAACTCTTAAATTTGTTCGGGATTAGCAACCTTTCCAGACCTCAAAGTGATTGCCTTTACCTGCTCTTTAGCTTCCCTCTTTCCTGGCACTTCAATGTCACTAGGTAGTGTACCAGGCTGATGATTTAGCAAGGCATTGGCAATTTCCCAATTTGATTTTTCAAGGTCTTGATAGACACAGCTTGGCTCTTACACATAAGCTTCAACTCCTCTAATTCAGATTTTTCATTAGTTGGTTGCAGCTGGAGTTGTTGTTTTGGTGCATACTGCGGTTGCTGAAAATTAGGGGGTGTACTGTTTAGCTGGATACTGCTGATAAGGCTATTGAACCGCATTCTGAGCATTGCTCCAACTGAAATTAGGATGATTGTAGTTGTTTGGATGATAGGTGGCTGGCACAGGTTGCTGCGATCGCTGAAAGTTGCTCATGAACTGAGCTGACTCATTCAAAATTGCACACTGATCAGTCTTATGGGCACTAGCACAAAGCTCACAGACACTAGCGATTTAATTAACTCCATAATTAGCCAAAGTGTCCACCTTCATTGTCAACGCCTTAAGTTGGGCAGCTAAAGCAGTTGCTGCGTCCAACTCCATAATTCCTGCAACTTTTCCCTGAGTCAACCTCTGGGTAGGATTCGGTTACTCATTAGCAGCCATCAGTTCAATAAGTTCATAAGCTCCATCGTAGCTCTTAGCCCACAAGGCTCCTCCTTATGTTACATCAAGCATGGGCCTAGAAGTAGGGCCCAATCCATTGTAAAAACAGTTGAAAATCATCCAATCAAGCATGCCATGATGTGGGCACTTCCTTAGCATCTCCTTATATCAATCCCAAGCCTCACACAGAGATTCTCCAGTTTGCTGCGTAAACTGGGTAAGAGCATTCATGATTGTTGCAGTCTTCGCCATGGGAAAAAATTTAGTGAGAAACTTTTGAGCAAGATCTTCCCAAGTTGTGATAGATCCTGCCGGTAGAGAGTGTAACCAACACTTAACCTTGTCCCTCAAAGAGAATGGGAACAGTCGCAACTTGATAGCATCTTCAGTCACACCATTGAACTTGAAAGTGTCACAGATCTCGATGAAATCCCTGATGTGCATGTTGGGGTCTTCGGTAGGTTAACCCCCAAACTGAACTAAGTTCTGTATCATTTGGATTGTGCTTGAATTGATCTCAAAAGTGTTAGCCGCGATGGCTGGTCTAATGATGCTAGACTGAATGTCATTAATCTTAGGCTTAGAATAGTCCATCAAAGCCTTCGGATTCTCTGCTTGATCACCCATAGCTACTACAATTGTCTCTTCAACTTTCTCTTCTTCTTAAACCTTCTTTTCTTCCTCAAAAACTTCCCTACGAATTACCACAAGTTCTTCCTCGGCTTTATCCAGTGTTCTCTTGCGAGTTCGCGAACGCGTATGCATACACCCTCGCTAGATCACCTGAAATAAAACAAGTAAACAAATAGGTAACAATGTCCGAGTCAATGCACTTTAAAGACCATGGATGGAAAGCACATAAACTAGTAATTAACACTGCAGTCCCCGGAAGCGGCGCCAAAAATTGTTGGTCACTAAACACGCGCTAATAGTACATGCGCTAATAATACACGTAAGTATACGAGTTCGCAAGTAGTATAGAATCTTTTCTAGTTCGTTCCCACAGAGACTGTATTGGTTAACTATCTAAATTACGCACCTACGCAACAGTGTATGGTTATTATTCAATGCTAAGACTATAACGAAGTGAGATTGTTTATAACTAAGAATAACGCTAACTATTATAACTAACAGAATAAAATAGACGGAATTAATATATATGACAAACATGGGATTCTAACTTCATTAAATACTTCATTCAATAGCCTTATTATTCTCAACCTTGGCATGCAATGATGATGACACTAATCAGATAACACGAAACTGATAAACGTCAACTTTCGTTGCACGAGTACCATTCTACCAGACATCCACAAAAGAGATAGAAACTGAATAGGCACCAATTATATTGATACCCTATATGTCTATAGAATTTGACAACATAACGGTTTAAGCACAAGTTATCTATCTTGATTACATAGGACAAGTAAGATGGGTAAAATTACCTACAAATCATGCATAACAAAACATGAACCTATGCTAGCATGGCAAGTTCTAAATCCTTAAATTCACTTTCGCTTCATTAAGAATCAACACACTATCTTATAAGTTTGCGACGCTCATAAGACGAATAAGCACAACCATAACTAGGATATCATACAATCACCACACACTAAGGCATCAAATAAATTAACTAAAGAAATCCATAAATAAATCCGCTAGAACCCCACGATAATGATTAGCCCATAATCGAACTCATCGCCAACGTGGGTTCCAATGAAATCATGATATAGCAAACGTAGTCTTTATACGAATAAATAATCTAAAGTACACATAAGAATATAGGTACAAACAAACATAAAACAAGCATCCAAATTACAACTCAAAATAAAGATTCACAAGAATAAACTAGATCGTCTTCGCCTTTGTTGAATTGTGCCAAAAGATCTCTTGCCGTCTTCTCCTCCCTTGATGTATTCAAACTCTGAATTATGAATTATCTTCTATTAATAAATGACCTAAGTTATGCTTATATAGCAGTCCATGCACCCCAGGAGTCCAAAATTTGAATTGCAAAAGAATCAGGATTTTTAATTCCTGACCCCGTGCGGCCACGCACTTCACCCGCGCGGCCGCGCCAACCTTCTGCCAAAAAAACTTTATTTTCTTTTCTTTATTCCTTGCAACTTCGAGCCAGTCTTTCAAGATTTTATTCCAACACATCCTAAACACCATATTAGCATCAAAACAATGCTAATTCACCTGATTCATGAAGTAAAGCCTGAAATGCAAAAACACTTGAAATCACGTTAAAACACAAATAACTTGAGTACAAATACATCAACTCAAAGCTTATTAGAGCATAAATAAGTGTCATAAATGCCACTTAACAAATATGTACTTCAAACTCTTATGATCTGTATAGATCTCGCATCTTTCTCCATATAGATAATGTCTCCAAATCTTCAAGGCGAATACTATTGCTGGTAGTTCCAAGTCATAAGTAGGATACTTCTGCTCATGAGGTTTCAGTTGTCTAGACGCGTATGCAATGACTCTATCATGCTGCATCAAAATATAACCTAATCCCTTATGAAAAGCATCACTATAAATTATGAAGTTCCCTTGATAATCTGGAAGTGACAAAGCAGGTGTCATGATCAATCTCTTCTTTAATTCTTGAAAACTTTCTTCGCACTTCTCGTTCCATATAAACTTCTCATTTTTCCTTATAAGATTTGTCAAAGGCGTCGCAATCTTCAAGAAATCTTGAACAAGTCATTGATAATATCCCGTTAATCCCAAGAAACTTCTTACCTCTGTTGGTGTTTTTGGCTTTTCCCAATTCGTAATAGTTTTAATCTTTGCTGGGTCCACTTTGATTCCTTCATTGCTTACCACGTTTCCTAAAAATTAAACTTCTTGTAACCAAAATTCACACTTTGAAAACTTGGCATACAACTTCTTCTTTCTCAGAATTTCTAAAGATATCCTTAGATGCTCCATGTGATCTTCCGTTGTCTTTGAGTAGATTAAAATATCATCGATAAACACAATGACAAACTTATCCAAGTATTCCTTTAAAATTCTGTTCATTAAGTCCATAAATGCAGTTTGGGCATTGGTCAATCCAAAAGACATCACTAGGAATTCATAATGACCGTACCTTGTTCTGAAAGCTGTTTTTGATTTATCTTCAGGTTTGATCTTCAATTGGTGATATCCGGATCTCAAATCAATCTTAGAGAAATACTTAGCTCCTTTCAGCTGGTCAAACAAATCATCAATTCGAGGTAACGGATACTTATTCTTAATCGTAAGCTTATTGAGTTCCCGATAGTCGATGCACAACCCCATGCTTCCGTCTTTCTTCTTAACAAATAATACTGGTGCACCCCATGGGGATACACTGGGTCGAATCACTCCTTTCTCCAATAGTTCTTGCAAGTGCTTTGCTAGTTCCTTCATTTCAACTAGCGCCATTCTGTATGGGACCTTATATACTGGTTCCGTTCCAGGTGCTAAGTCGATTGCAAATTCAATTTCTCTATCTGGAGGAAATCCTGGTAGTTCGTCTGGAAATATGTATAGAAATTCATTTACCACAGGAATATCTTCGAGTTTTGCTGGCTCCTGACTTTTGTCTATCACATAAGCAATGAAATGCTCGCATCCTTGTTGTAATAGTTTCTTAGCTTGAATCATTGTCAAGAACTACTTTGCTTGCTTCTGACCTTTAAACATCACCACTTTCTCGTCTGACGTCTTCAAAATTACCTTCTTGTTATGACAGTCTATCTGAGCATCATGCTTAGATATCCAGTCTATTCCTAAAATAACGTCAAACTCTCCTAACTTAAATGGTATCAAGTCAGCATCAAACTTATTGTCAGAAATCTCAAACTCACAGTCCTTACACACTTGGTTCACAAATACACGCTCCTGATTTGCTAATTTTACCGTCATAATCTCATTTAACAATTCAATTGGGCAATTCAACTTATCAATAAAATCTTCAGAAATAAATGATCGAGTTGCTCCCAAATCTACTAGCACTTTAGCACATAAAGAATTCACAGCAAGCGTACATGTTACAACATCTGTGTCCATGATAGCATCTTTCACATACATGTCATAAACTCTAGCTCTGGGAGGTTCATTCACTACTGGAGGGGCTCCCATGATTTGTAATGTATTATTGACTGGAACTGGTGCCTTACAATCCCTTGCTATGTGTCCTAGCTTTCCGCACTTGAAACAGGTATACCCAATTGTTAGAACTTTGCCTTCCTGATTCCTGGTAGGCTGATCCTTGTTAGCTGGCTCTCTGGCTGGCTGATTACGACACTCCCTTGAATAGTGCCCCCTCTAGTTGCATCTGTAGCAGACCATATTAAACTTGTTGCAAACTCCTCCATATTTCTTTCCACAGACTTGACAATCTGGTATAGCTGGCCTCTGCTGGGTTCGCGGGTTCCCAGTGGCTGGACGGTTTCCTTGTCCCCCATTGCCTACATTCTGCCTATTAAAATTCCTTCCAGACTGAAACTTGCCTTTCCTTTGATTAAAATTTGGAAACTTCCCTGTCTGGAACTATCCTTCATTTCCTTCAAACTTCAATCTTCTTATTTTCCTTCTCCTTCTGAGACATTTCACTTTCTGTCTCCGCAATCATGGCTTTCTACACAACTCCCGCATACGTGTCCAATTCAAATATGACCACATTCCCTCGGATCCATGGCTTGAGTCCTTGATGAAACCTCTTAGCCTTCTTCCTATCAGTGTTCACATAGGATGGCATAAACCTAGACAATTCCTCAAACTTACCTTCGTAATCAGCCACTAACATATTCCCCTACTTTAACTCCAGAAATTTCAATTCCATTTGATCCTGAACAAACTGAGGGAAATACTTCTCTAAAAACAACTCCAGAAACTGGTGTATATCAAAGTTCGGTGGTACAAGCGCGGAAAGTTTTATTGAAGGCAAAGGTGCAAAAGGTCTATCCATTAGTCATCAAGTTTTGTTTATTTATATTCCCACCAGAAGTCTGATCTTACATATCACACATTATTATACATATATCAGCTATCACATCATCTCCGTCATCCAGTTTCAAGTACACTCCGGGTCACCTGAATCTCATTCCGAAATTCTTTCACATTTCTGCCGATATCTATAGTCCTGATAATGTGTTGTAATCCCCAGATATGTGCCAACAGGGCTTCTCATTCCAAAATAATAGCCTCATACTAGAGATTACTGAAGAAATTCCTTATCATAGAATACCAAATGAAATTTCAAAATCAAGGAAATCGAATGATAAGGAATAGTGAAGAAGATGTAGGTATGACTGAGAGAAACCATACAAGTACATAAGATGGCCAGTCTTAGTACCGCATAGTTCATAACACATAATTCGGTGGCGTCCCACCAGATCCTTTTGTCACACAGACAAATAGTCAACGCATATGCATTGTTTGCCCCAATCGTCCGATAGAATCACCGAAAAAAGAAACAATGATTAGATAGAAAAATTCACAAATAGGGAAGGAAAGAATCTGATTTATTATGGGATCAACAAAATCCTAAGACGCACCTACAGTCGAATGTCCAGTAGAGTCAGAATCAGCAGGTGGAGGTCTTTAAATAGGTGGATAGAATATTTCGCATTGGTGCAACCATCGCGACGGGTATTATGGCTGACACTGGTGGAAAAACAAGATGTGGATCAGATGACGGTCCTCTGATGGAAGGCTTCGAGTAATCAGATGATATCAAAATAAAGGAATCTCACATCGCTGTTATCTGAAAATCACGTTGCTAGATAAGAATCTCAAATCTCGTAACGAATCATACTAAAGCCTACTATTTAGTCGTACTCAACTTCTCGATGTTCTATTTCTTTATTTCCTCATACTAATCTTAACCCTCTACCCATTCCCGACAATCTAGGCTTGTGGCAGTGACTTCAAACCGTAGCTCTGATACAAAACCTGTAACGCCCTCCAAACCCGGGTCAGAAGTTTGGGGCTCACAACATACATACACCATATTTAAACATGTTTATGAATGTAATAATATATATGAAATGACCCAACTTACCATAATCCATGGATTGACGCAGTTTAAAGTATGTCCACAAGCCACAATATTATTTATTACACAAACGTATCAAATCCCAGGTTATTTATCTTACAACTGAAGTTTAAACTTTATTACAAACTATCAACACAGCCAAGCCAAACATCATCTGCTAGTCTATTCCATTTCAACCTGGATACCTAGCTCGCACACTTGTCCGAGGATCCTCGCTACCACCAGTTTCTTTTTTCACTGGAAAAGAATATAAACAGATTTGCAAGAGTGAGCTAACAAGCTCAGCAAGTCATAATGATTAACAATGATCAATTAAAATGATATAAGGAATCAAGTTTACTGATAAGCAATGATTAGAATTGGATATTCATTTTCATTTTAAAAACCAAGGTTAGGCTGCTGATCAGTCACGTAATAACCCCGAGCAAGGCTCCCAGCTTTGCTCTATATACTGGATCCAAGGCACACGTTGGCCTATTAAGACCACGAATCTGGTCTGACCACGAATCTGGTCCATATTTAAAAACAATCCAATTCTTGAATCACAATATGATAAGCAATGTAATTCAATAGTTGAATCATAAACAACATTTATCTTGAAGCATGGGATGATCTAAAATTCCATAAATAACAAGAAAATCATAAAGGTTGGGTTTAATCAAGGAAAGAATCAGAAAGCAGAAGACCCAAGGGTTCAAGAGTTATAAGAATTGGTCTTCTGTTACGCAAGATATAAGGGTTGGTATGTTAAGCAATTTCGTATCAAGAATCAGTATGTGGTAGATATGTATTTATGGAGTAGTGTCGTATAGATATGGTTTGTATCTGAGAATTCAACAATCAGCTGTTTATGAAGAACCAGGCTTATAGCTCAAGATCAAGTATAGATGTGGGTTTGGGTTAAGTACTTCAAAGTACTTGCAATATAGAATAAGAACTGTTTAAATTAGTTGTAACATAATAAAGAGAGTTCAAAATACTTGTAATATCATCAAGAAGAATAGGAACACTTGTTTTATCAATCCGCTTTTAATTTACTAATACTTGTCAGTTGGTTTCCACTCGTCAATCACTTGCTTTCCCTTTCTACGTCTCGCTTCCTCTGTTAAACATCACATTTACTTATCAATACTCATTCTCATCTCGTTCTATGCGTTACAAGCTTCTAACTACCCTTCGTTTCACCCGAATCTGACGTACGGATTGAAACTTACTACAAAAACAGTCAAACAATGCACATACAATCATATTATACAGCAATCATATCACATATAGCACATAGCACGTAAAATATTTAATCAAAATAATTTTTCAAAGAAGATTCGGGGTTAAATAAATTTCCAAGTATTTAATACGAATTTTTGAACATTTTTCGGAACTAAAACGGGGCTTCGGATCATTTTATAATTAAATAGTAGAGTTCGAACACCCGAATTTGACTTTAAAATGATTTTATAATAATTATCGAGCTTTAAAAATAATTTAAAATGATATTTTAAAGCTCGAAACTATTTTTCAGGATTTTTAAATCAAAAATAAAAAATGAAATCTAAATATTAAATCAATTAAAATTAATTAATAACTAATTAAATTAATTAATCAATTAATATTTAAATTAATTGACTAATTAAATAATTAATTATCAACTAAAATTATTTAATTAAATAATTAAGATTTATTTTTAAATTAAAAATAATTTTCAGAAATTAAATAATGAATTTTTGGGATTTTTAAATAATTAATACAATTTTCTGAAAATAAAATATAAATAGAAATATAGTTTTTAAAAATTTTATATACAGAAATCCAAAATTTGTAAACAGCACTTTGGCACCCCTGTCGTCTTCCCCGACGAATTTGGTCGGCCGGAGTTCCGCCGCGCCGCCGTCGTCGGTCGGCGTTTTCTTGCCCAGAACAGCACCAAATGTAGCAGAATTGTAGTACTAATTCCCAGGAACCCGTTGCTGCCCTCAAACAGATCAATCAGCCCGTGGTTTGGCCGGAAAATATCGTCGAAGTTTTCCAACGCCGCCACGAGTTGTTTTTCCGGCGAGCAGCTTCCAAGCGTCCTCTAATCAACTTGTACACACCAATCAAATTGTTGTTAAGCGATCTACAAGCTGGTACTATCCAAATATACCCAGAATCAACAGCTTAAAAGTTCCCAATTTTCAGTTGAATTTGTTTAAGAACATAAACCCTAATTTCAGTTTTCCAGAATCAAACATCAATTTCTACGTGTTATTGAACTCTATTTTTGACATATAATATACCAAATTGACCAGAAAAATATTATCTACGCGATGGAATCATCAAATTATATCAAAAATCTCAATAACAAATTTTCATAATTTAAACTTTAATAAATTCGAAATAAAATAATTAAATAAGAAAAATACCGCGATTCTTGCCCAAAAATAGATGATTGATTCAGAAAGAGGTTTTCGAGAGCTTCATTTTGATATATTGCACGCCTGAATCGGAGTTCGATAACGTCTTTGTTCGTACGTTTGATTCTCAGAAACGTAACGTTTTCAGGGTATTTCTCTGTATTTCCTATTTGTTTACTGTTCGATTATGGTTTTATAAATAAAATGAAATAATAAAAGGGCTATATATATTTATGGAATATTGGTTCGTGTTGGATCGTTTTGGATCGATAAATCAGTTACTTAGCCGCTAAGTAACTGCAGAAACAATCCGATTTAATACTCGTATTGGATAATTATCCCAATCGGGCTTTTTATAAAACACTTTATACAAAAATAATGTAATATTATCCCGTCTTTCGAGAACACGGGTTTTGTTGATATATCAAAATGATTATCGTATCGAAAATTGTACGGCGGGACGCGTACGGCTCAAACCGTAATCCGGATCGAAAAAGTCAAAACCCGGAAAATGTCGGGAATTACCATATTAGGTTAGGAAGGAGTTTTCGGAAGAGTTTCAGGTTGTAAAAATGTAAAAACAGTTAAAGTTGGACGATTCCCGGCTTTATAAAATAATTTCGTAATTATTTAAAAAATAATTATTGAATTTGTAAATCATTATAAAATCATATAACGATCCAAAAATTACCAGAAAAATACCACAATTATCTATATTTTATTCTGGACATATTACAATTAACATACTCACATTTAATCACATATATACATCTATTTATCAATATCAATCCATAGATAATTCACCAAAATCCACATAATAATCATATAATAATCATTTATTGATAAAAAATAATTACACGCGATATCCCAGATATTACATAGACTTTGTAGGCAGTTCTCTACAATGAATATCCCAGAAAAATTGCTTCAAAAACCTTAGAGTCAAATTTTCCTACATATTCAGAGTTATCTTTCAAAACATAACACTTGCTTCCAAATACATGAAGATACTTCACAGTAGGCTTACTTTTAGATAAGATTGAGTTGGGTGATTTGCCAAGATTCTTGTTCATGAGATATTTGTTTTGAGTATAACATACAGTGTTGACAGCTTCTTCCCAAAAACTTGTTGGCAATTTGGCATCCTGCAGCATTGTTCTAGCAGCCCCTACTAGTGTTCTATTCTTTCTCTCAACTATCCCATTTTGATGAGGTGTTCTAGCAGCTGAGAATTCTTGAACAATGCCCTTGTCTTTGTAGAATTCAGTTAAGGTTACATTTCTGAATTCTATGCCATTGTCACTCCTCAATCTTTTCACACTATTCTGATCTTCAGCCTGCTTCTCAATCTTCTTGATGTGTTCAAGTATGATGTATGGAGTCTCATTCTTAGAATGCATAAATTCTACCCATGTGTATCTTGAGTAGTCATCCACCATCACAAGTGCATATTTCTTCCTTGAAATTGACAAGACATTAACTGGTCTAAATAAGTCCATGTGAATAAGTTGCAAAGGTGCACTTATGAAATTCACAGTTTTACTCTTGTGACTTTATTTCTTCATTTTTTCTTTTTGACAAGCCTCACAGTCCTCATTTTGAGCAAACTCCAGATTTGGCATGTCTCTAACTAACTCATTTTTAACTAGGGTATTGATTGTCTTATAATTCAGGTGAGAGAGCTTTTTATGCCACAACTTACTTTGTTCTTCAGATGCCTTGGTGTAGAAGCAACAAATTTTATCCTCATTTGCTGAGTCCAGGTCTGCAACAAATAAGCTTCTTTTCCTAGCTCCTTTCAAAGCAGTTTCACCAGTCTTTTTGCTGATAATTAAGCATTCTCCTTTGTCAAATACAATATTAAATCCTCTATCTGTAAATTGGCTGACACTCATGAGATTCACCTCAAGACCAGCTACCAGTGTTACATCTTCAATGACACCATTTCCAGAAATTATCTCGCTATATCCCATTGTGAAACCTTTACTGTTGTCTCCAAAAGTCACTAATGGGCCAGCCATCTCCTCAAATTGTGATATCAGGGCTATATCACCTATCATATGTCTTGAGCATCCACTTTCTATGATCCATATGAACTTCTTCACTTTACCCTGCACACAATCAGGATTAAGTGTGTTTAGCAACCCATGCAGTGTTGGGTACTTTCTTCTTGTTAACAGATTTGGTAGAAGTAGAATTTGATGATTTAGGAAGAATAGAAATCATTGATTGATGTGCATTTTCCTTTTTAGCTGAGCACTCAATATTGACTTCCTTAAGATCCACTCTCAGCTTGTGGCAACTTGTCATTACTTTCATATTGCAAGTTATGCAATCAAATTTGTCACAAGATGAGTAAGGATCATCTGTCTTTGTTTCATTATATATGCATGCTCCCAATCTTGGCTCACTAACAGCCTTTTTACAAAGGTGAGTTAGATGATTTGTAGAGCCACATTTCTGACATTGTTTCCTAGGAGCATCTACAACAAATGCAAAGTTATTGCTTTTGTTTATCCCAATCTTCCCATTTCTATTTTTCTTCTTATTTCCTGCATTCTCAGTCTAACCTCCTTCATTGGCTTCTTGGGGGTTTGATCAACCATGGGCTTCTTCTCAGTTGTAGAAGGTGGAGTTGTTTCTTTGCATTTCTTTTCATTGTCTTTGTTAGATATATTTGATAATGTCATGGCTAATATGTTTTATGTTTAGCTTTCAGATCTTACTTGAACAGGATAAATCAGTACTTAACTGTTGATCAGTACTTATACTGGAAGTCAGGACTTAAGGATATCGGTACTTATGTTATCAGGAGATAATCATCAGAAGATAGATATCAAAACTTAAGTGCTGAAGGACGATCAGATAAGGACAGTAGCTGATTAAAGGAAAGAAGATCAAGATAAACATAAGAAGAGATATGCATGAAGAAGGAATTCCGTGAAGAATGGAATACTTGGAAGAAAAGATATCTGATTGATATATTTTAGGAAGCAGAATTATATTCAATATCAATTAGCGATTATCTTGTAACTGTGTAGTATATAAACACAGACATAGGGTTTACACTATAAGTGTTATCATAATTCGAGAAGATTATTCATTGTAACCCTAGCAGCTCTCGTGATATTGTTCATCACTGAGAGGTAACAGTTCCATACTGTAACAGAGTTTATTGTTTCAATAAAGTTTGTTTTCTGTTACTTAAGTTCTTAAAGTTCGATTTGAGTGTACTATACACTATATTCACCCCCTCTACAGTGTGTGTGTGTGACCTAAGAAGTGGTATCAGAGCCTATCTGTTAACACACATACAGTTAAAGATCCAAACACAATCATGTCGGACACAGAAACTCCAACTAAGCCTACCAAAACTGAGGAACCACCAAAGACACAAATTCTGAGTCGGTATGAGACCATCAGAGTTCCCATACTGAGACCATCTGAATATCCCATATGGAAGGTAAGGATGACCATGTTCCTGGAAGTAACAGATCCAGAATACCTTGATAGAATCAAGGAAGGCCCTCACAAACCAACCAAGCTCGCTGTTGCAGTTGCAGGTGAAGCAGCAAAGACCGTACCAAAGGAGAAGAGTGATTATACTGCTGAAGATATAGCATCAATTGCTAAGGATGCCAAGGTACGACACTTACTGCATAGTGCCATTGATAATGTAATGTCAAACAGGGTAATCAACTGCAAGACTGCTAAGAAGATATGGGATGCTCTGGAAATAAGGTGTCAGGGAACGGAGACAATTAAGAAGAACAGGAAGATAATACTCACTCAAGAGTATGAACACTTTGACTCAAAGATTAATGAGTCATTGAATGATTTATATGATAGATTTGTCAAACTTTTGAATGATTTGTCATTGGTTGATAAAGAGTATGATCTTGAAGATTCAAACCTTAAGTTCCTGTTATGTAATATCCGGGATATATCGTGTAATTATTTTCGATATTAAATAATTATTATGTGTGTTCAGTATCTATTTTGTGAGTTAATTGTTAAGTGATATATGTACTTGAATATTCAAAAATAATATTAATTGAGTATTTTAATTTTTATATGTCCAAAATAAAATATAGATAATTGTCATATCTTCCTAATTATTTTTATGTTGATTTATAGATTTATAAGAATCATATGAAATTTTTAAAATCTTTTTCCAGGTAATTAAAATTTATTTTATAAAAACGGGAACCAACCGACGTCAACCGTTGTTACGTTTTTGGAACCCGAAACTCTTCCGAGAACTCCTTCCTAACCTAATTGTAATATTCCGAGCATTTTCCATGTTTCGACTTTTTCGATCCGGCGTACGGTTTCTCCTTCACGGGTCCCGGCACAACATTTTCGATACAATATTTGTTTCGGTATATTAAAAAAACCCGTATTTTCGATAAACGGGAGCTTTTTATTAAACTATCCCAATTATCACTTCGTAGTACGTGTAACTGGGTGCTGAGACCAAGACCGCAGTACAAGCTGTACTGATTTGGATAATTATCCCGAAAACCGATACCGTTTGGATCAGTTTTTATAAATAAACGTACCATTTTATATCCGGAATGATCCAACGGGATACTAATTTTCCGTAATTATAAATAGCCTTTTACCGTATTTTATTTCATATAAAAATCAATTGCAGACAGATAATTATATAATTTTACAGAGAAAAATCTTATATTCATAAACTGTTCTAAGAATCAAACAGCAAAACGAAGGCGTTACCGATCTCTGTTTTTAAAGCTTGAGTAACCAAAACGAAGGATTTGAGGTGTTCTATCAGATTCTGAGCTTTGTTTCACTGCAGAATCAAAGGTTTAATTTCTAAAAATTTATTTATTTTCGAATTTATTTTATTAAAAATATGAATTTTTGTTCGGATGATTGTTTGTATGATTTGATGATTGCATGTTGTAGAGCTTGTTTTCCTGATGATTTTCATATGTCATACGTCTGATTTGGAGTTCAATAACATGTTCAAATTTGAGTTTGATTTTCGAATTTTAAAATTAGGGTTTATAACCCATATGAATGTTCTTAATTGAAATTTGGGGGTTTCTTATTCTGTGATAGATTGATGATATGTTATAGTGGGTTGTGTTCTCTGTGAAATTTGCAATCTAGTCGTATAAGTTTCATGAACCAACGAGGTCGGTAGAGAAGAGAGTTGTGTTTTGAAGTTTTCCGATGTTCGCCGGAAACTGGAAAACTTCACGGCCAAATTCCGGCCAACTCAGGGATTGTTAGGATGAATTGATTGCATGGTTGTGTTCCTGATATTGTGTAGATGTGATCTGGAGGTGTTGGTGGGGTGAGGACGCCGGGAACGTGTTCTCCGGCGAACCCGACTGTTTTCCGGCGAAGAGCTGGAAAATTACAGTTTGGTACCCCAACTTTTGAAAACGATGCAGTTAGGTCCCTGAGGTTTACAGACTTTGCAAATTTAGGATTCCTGTTTATAAAATGTTTAAAAATCATATTTCTTATTTATTTTTATTATAAAAATTCGTTTTTAATTTCTGAAAATTCTAAAAATTATTATTTTAATTCCGAAAATTATTTTTAATTCACAAATAAATCTGAATTAATTAGTTAATTAATTTCAGTTAATTTTTAATTGATTAATTAGTCAATTAATTCGAAAATTAATTGATTAATTGATTTAATTAATTATTAATTGATTTTTAATTAATTATTTAATTAGATTTAATTATTAAAAATGATTTAAAAATTCTGAAAAATAGTTTCGAGCTTTAAAATATTATTCTAAATTATTTTCAAGGCTCGATAATTATTCTAAAATTGTTTCGGAGCCAGAATTGGTCAACCGAACCCTGTTTATTAACCCGAAATTGATCCAACGACCCGTTTTAATTCCGAAAAATATTTTAAAAATTATTTTAAATACCCGAAAGCATATTTATGACCCGAGACTTCTTTATAAATGATATGTCATTGATTACGTGATGTATTATGTGTTATACGTGACCTGTTGTTTGACTATCGGTCTATATATTCGGTGTTTACTTCGTTATTACATAGATTTCAATCCGTTAATCGGATTTGGGTAAAACGAAGGGTAGATAGAAGTGTGTGTTGAATAGAACTCTATGAGTTGATGATTGATAGATACTTATGATATGTGAGCAGAAAAGGCAAGACGTAGGAAAGGAAAACAGATAGTTGAAGAGTAAGACGGTTGTGATTGGAAGTCAATGCAGAGTAGTAAGCTAATACCAGGCAAGTGTTCTGAACTTTCTCGAGACATTGTAATTCTTGATAGTCTTGTTGACATTGCAAGTGCTTTGAAGCACGGAAACCTAAACCCTGATTTCAGTTATTGTTCTTGAGCCATGAACCATATTCTTTCTAAGCCATTGATTATTATAAACCCAAACTCGAACCTCAAGTATACGATACTATTCCATAAATACATGCAAACAAAATCCCAAACACTGAACTGAATTACTTGTACATTCAACCATTGTATCCTATGCTTTGAGAGCCCAAATCTTTGAAACCCTGAAATATTGATTCTTTTGTTATCCAATTCTTTCATTACCCAGCGTTCAAGCTTTTAAACTACTTATTTGATCCTTACAAAGATTGAAAACCTTTCATTGTTAAACACTCATTATTGTTAATGATTTTGGTTATTGTTTATTATTGCATATTCTGTTATTATGTTAGAATTGGATTGTTTTTATAAAATTGTGGACCAGATTCGTGGTCAGACCATATAATGGTCAAGTTAGGCCAATGTGTGCCTTGGATCCAGTAGTTAGAGCAATGCTGTGTGCCTTGCTCGGGGTTAGTGTGTGACTGATCAGCAGCCTAACCTTGGCTTTTAAATTAAAAGTATAATATCCAATTCTAAATCATAATCCAATGTTCACTTGATATCATAATCATAGTCACCTGATGATCATTATTCTCAGTTTTGTCATTTTGACTTGCTGAGCTAGTTAGCTCATTTGTGCGATGTTGTTTATATTCTTTCCAGTTAAAAAGGAACCAGTTGGTAGCGAGAATCCCCAGTCCAGCGCGAGAGCTAGGGGTTCAGGTTGAGGAAGCTGAGCTAGTAGGCTTCTTTTGGGATAATTTAAGTTTGTAAAAGTTTGTATTAATGTTTGATACTCAGTGTGAGTTTGAAATAGTTGGGATTTGAACGGTTTGTAATATATTAGTGTGTTTGGCTTGTGTGCATACTTTAACCTGTTGCGGTCTGTGGTAGTTGATAAGTAGGGTCACTGCATATATTATTATTATCTTTATTATTGTTATAAGCAGGTTATAATTAAGATGTGTGTGTGGACCCCAAACTTCTGACCCGGGTTTGGAGGGCGTCACAGGTTTGGTATCAGAGCTACAGGTTATAAGTCACTGACACAAGCCTAGGATAACGGGAATGGGTAGAGGGTTAAGATTAGAAGTAAGGTATAGGATGAGAGAACGTTGAGAGGTTGAGTGCTTCGGTATATCAGGTATTAGTATAGTTTGCGTTATGGAACGAGATTCTTATATTACGATATGATTTCAGATAGCAGAGATGGCCGATTCTTTTATTCTTGTATCAGCTGATCACTCAGAGCCTTCAGTTGGAGCACCAGCATTGGATCCACGTCCTGTGATTCCACCAGCATTGGCTATTCTACCTCCACCGGTGTTGCAGCCCGTGCCACTGCAGGCTATTCCACCTCCAGGCATGAGGCCACCTGTCAGAGGACCCCCACCAGCTGATTCAGATTCCACTGGGCATTCAGTAGCGAGTGCCCCATTCCAGTCTACATTGCCCCCAGTTCCTTATTACCGGTATGAGGCTCTTCTATTGGAGCGTGATTCCTTGTTGGCTTAGATTAGAGAGTTACAGCATATCATCAGGACTACAGATGTTAATCGTGGTGTGAGGGAGCTTCGAGAGGAGATTCATGTGACCCGGAGGGTTCTTGAGGCTAGGTTACATGGAGCTACACTACCTGGCAGGGGCCCTGATGCACTGCTGGCTGGGCTACTGAGGTGATGGAGGACTTTGAGAGGCTAGCAGGACCAGAGTTTCCTTGGAGCTGAGTTAGAGATTTTGAGATGAAGATACTGAGTAGTGTTGTATGGTTATGTAGTATGGACAGTAGTGTGTAGTGTGTATCAGAAGACTTTTGAGTTGTATTTATAGACTAGCGATGCTGACTAGTGAGTAGGTTGTTGTACCCCTTTCTGCTTTTATTTTTGAAGCATCTTTACGCTTGTATTACCTAAAACTTTTGATCTATATATCAGTACATTTTCCTTTCCAACACTGTCATTTATTTTATTGCACCTGTTTTACCTTACCTTATTTATTGCACCAGTTATACCCTGTGATACTATGTACCCTGTTTTCTCTAACTGTTTATATTCTGTAAAGAAGCATACAATTTACTTAGTTACAACTGTTTTCAAAAAGAGATATTCTTATTTTCCAAAACTTTTCTTTTATGCAAATATTTGATTCAAAAGCTAAATAAATTGATTGATTCTTTACAGAAAAATGCCTCCCAAAAGAAATACCCGCACCAACACCCAGAATGAAGAAACTAACAACAACAACAATAACAATCAAAATGATATAAACCAGAATGTGAACCCAGGACCCATGGACCCAGCAATAGCCCAGATTCTTCAAATCTTGGCCCAACAAACAGTTCACCTGGCACAACAACAGCAGAGACAGACCAATCCCCAGGTAACTTTCAAAACTTTTCAGGCAATAAACCCACCAGAATTCAAGGGTTCCTTAGAGCCAATTGAAGCAAATGTTTGGTTAAAGGAAATAGAAAAGGCATTTGCCTTAGTGAAAGTGAAAGAGGAACAGAAGGTTGAGTTTGCAAGTTACTATCTGAAGAATGAGGCCACCTATTGGTGGGAAATGGTGAAGACATTGGAAGGCACAGATGTTATTAGTTGGGAAAGGTTCAAGGAATTGTTTTTAGAAAAGTATTTTCCTCAGTTTGTTCAGGATCAAATGGAGCTGAAGTTTTTAGAGTTAAAGCAAGGGAATATGTCGGTAACAGATTATGAAGGGAAGTTTGAGGAATTGTCAAGGTATGCGCCGTCGTATGTTGATACTGATAGAAAGAAAGCTAAGAGATTCCAGCAAGGCTTGAAGCCATGGATTAGGGGGAAAGTAGCTATTTTTGAATTGGATACCTACGTCGGGGTTGTACAGAAAGCTATGATCGCAGAGACAGAAAGTGAGATGTTCCAGAAAGATAAGGAAAGCAAGAAAAGGAAAGTTGAGGGAAGTGAGGGTCAGTCACAAACAGGGAAGTTTCCAAATTTTAAGAAGGGCAAGTTTCAGCCAGGGAGAAATTTTAATTTCAGGAGACAAAATGCAGGAGACGGAGGCCAGGGCAATCGTCCAGCTAATGTGAATCCGCCGAATCAGTTGAGATTAACTTTTCCAGATTGTCAAGTATGTGGAAAGAAGCATGGAGGAGTTTGTAACAAGTTGAATGTGGTATGTTTTAAATGCAACCAGAAAGGGCACTACTCGAGGGAGTGCCGAAATCAGCCAGCAAATAAGGATCAGCCTATCCGGAATCCAGCAGTGAAGGTTCCAGTCATTGGATTTACATGCTTTAAATGTGGGAAGCCAGGACATATGGCCAGGAATTGCAAGACACCAGCCCCAGTCAGTAATGCATTGAGGATTATGGGATCTACCCCAACAGTGAATGAGACTTCAAGGGCTAGAGTTTTTGACATGTCGGTGAAGGATGCGATCCAGGATACGGATGTCGTGGCAGGTACGCTTAATGTGAATTCTTTATGTGCCAAAGTGTTAATAGACTCGGGAGCAACTCGATCGTTTGTTTCACAAGATTTTATTAGTAAATTAAACTGTCCAGTTGAGTGCTTAAATGAAATAATGACTGTGGAATTAGCAAATCAAGAACGTGTAACTGTAAACCAAGTTTGTGGAAATTGTGAGATTGAGATTTCTGGTAGTAAGTTTTGTGTAGATTTGATACCATTTAAGTTAGGAGAATTTGATGTGATATTAGGGATGGATTGGTTATCTAAGCATGATGCTCAGATAGATTGTCGAAATAAGAAAGTAATGGTGAAAACGCTAGATGAAAGAATAGTAACGTTCAAGGGACAGAAGCAGGTAAAGAAGTTCTTAACGATGATTCAAGCCAAGAAGTTACTACGGCAAGGATGCGAGCATTTCGTAGCATACGTGATTGACAAAAGTCAGGAGCCAGCAAAACTTGAAGATATCCCAGTAGTGAATGAATTTCCAGACGTATTTCCCGACGAATTGCCAGGACTTCCTCCAGATAGAGAAATTGAATTTGCGATCGACTTAGCACCTGGAACAGAACCAATATCCAAAGCCCCGTACAAAATGGCGCTTGTTGAGATGAAAGAGCTAGCAAAGCAATTGCAGGAATTGTTAGAAAAAGGAGTAATCAAACCCAGCGTATCCCCGTGGGGAGCCCCGGTATTATTTGTCAAGAAGAAAGATGGAAGCATGAGATTGTGCATTGACTATAGGGAACTCAACAAGCTGACAATCAAGAACAAGTATCCATTACCCAGAATCGATGATCTGTTTAACCAATTGAAGGGAGCCAAGTACTTTTCCAAAATTGATTTAAGATCGGGATATCATCAACTAAAGGTCAAGCCAGAAGATATACCAAAGACAACTTTCAGAATAAGGTATGGACATTACGAGTTTTTAGTGATGTCTTTTGGATTGACCAACGCCCCAGCAGCGTTTATGGACCTGATGAACAGAATTTTCAAGGAATATTTGGACAAGTTCGTTATAGTATTTATAGACGATATTTTGATCTATTCAAAGATGGAGGAGGATCATGCGGAACATTTAAGGACAACTTTGGAGATTTTAAGGAAAAAGAAGTTATATGATAAATTGTCGAAGTGTGAGTTTTGGCTACAAGAAGTTCAGTTCTTAGGACACATAGTCAGTAACGAAGGGATCAAAGTGGACCCAGCAAAGATCGAGGCAATTACGAATTGGGAAAGACCGAGAACACCCACTGAGGTAAGAAGTTTCTTGGGATTGGCAGGATATTATCGACGATTCGTTCAGAATTTCTCAAGGATTGCCACACCATTAACAAAGCTTACACGAAAGAATGAAAAGTTTATATGGAATGACAAGTGCGAAGAAAGTTTTCAGGAATGGAAGCGGAGATTAATCACAACACCTGTTTTGTCACTTCTAGACAATCAAGGGAATTTCATAATTTATAGCGATGCTTCCTACAAAGGATTAGGATGTGTTCTTATGCAGCACGATAAGGTGATTGCATATGCGTCAAGGCAATTAAAACCACACGAACAAAAGTATCCTACTCATGCCTTGGAGCTAGCAGCTGTTAGGGCGAAAACATGCACTAATATTCACGCAAGTATACGCGTTCGCAAGTAATATAGAATACTTTCTAGTTCGTTCCCTCAGAGACTCAGACTAAGTTATTGTCTAATTAAACTCACTCACCAATGTATGATTACTTCTCAATATTAAGATAACACTTAAAATTGTTGATTAAATATTAATTATAATTAACTACTTAATTAACCACTTAACTAACACTTCAATTTATCAATAATAAAACACTCATGAGATCACAACTTCATTATTACTTCCTTCTATAGCCATTGTTATTACCTTTAGCATGTGACAGTGATGATATTAATCGAATAACACGGAACTGATAAAAGCCAACTTTCATTGTACTAATACCATTCTACCAAACATCCACAATTAAGATAGAAGTTGAATAGTCATCAATTATGTTGAGTTCCTATATGTCTACAGAAATTGACAACATAACGATTTAAGCACAAGTTATTCCTTTTGATTACATAGGGCAAATAAAACTGTTAGAGTTACCCACTAATCATGCACAACGTACATGGACCTATGCTAGCATGGCAAGTTCTAAATCTCAAGATCCACCGTCGCTTCACAAGAGATTAACACCCTATCTTATATGTTCGCGATGCACATAAGACGAATACGCACAACCAATACTAGATATCATGCAATCATCACACACTAAAGTATTAAACAATTAATTAAAGAATTTCATAATAAATCCGTTACAACCCCATGATCACGATTAGCCCATAATAGAACTTATCGCCATCATGGGTTCATATGAAATCATGATAAACAACACAAGAAAATAATAACTAAACTAATTATATTAAAACAGAGTACGTCACAAGAGTAAATAAGTCAAAGCAAGAAAACTAGCATCCAACGTTACAACGAAACAAGAATCACAAGAATATATGCTTCCTCTTCGTTGCGGTGTGCTAAATCGGTCTTCTTCCTTATCTCCTTCGCTTCTTGCGCAAAACACAATCTAAAACATAATCTCCTTTTTTTTTCTCTGTGAAAACGTCTCAAATCTACTTATATAATAGTCCCATAAAACTCAGATTACATAGAAGTTGGAAGCCAAACAGAAGTAGAAGTCTAAAATAATATATCCTTTTCCCCGACCCTGCGCGGCCGCTCAGCATTTCTGCGCGGGCGCGCAAGGCTGCTGCGCGGCCGCTCAGCATTGCTGCGTGGGCGCGCAGGACCCTACTGGAAAAAATCCAGGTTTGCTCCGTTTCTTCGTCGTAATCTGCCCGTTCTTTTCCTCTCGCAATGATGAACACATGCCAAGGCTTATTCTTGATGATTCCTCCTCCGAATTGCAACTAATACCCTGAAATGCATAAACACTAGAAAAACGCATCAAATACACAAAATACTTGATTTCAAGACACCAATTTAAGCCATTTTAAGACGTTCTAAGTGGTATAAAATGCCACTTATCACACCCCCAAACTTAAATCGATGCTTGTCCTCAAGCGTCACAGACTCAAAACAAATAAAAATATGCATGAATGCAATCTATATGAAAATGCAACGATCCCCCTTACTACAATTAACCAACCAAATTGTCACATCTCAACGAATGCAGTTAGACAACTAAAGATCAATAAACTCATGCAAACGGACATACAGCCAGAAACGTGGTGTGTGCAAATGCTTAACAGATATGCTTCGGAACTAGACCAATTACTATGACTAGACTATCTTCAAGGCAATCCTACGATTATACAAAAAATAAAAATTCTAGGCACAAAGTGATATACAACACTACAAGAACTCTGGAGCTTACTACGGAATTGTGCTTTTTATTTACAACTCAAATGCTTATTTGACCGTGCAATGAGTGAGGTCCACAAAATACTTATACAATGGTATCCATGTAACGAGCGTTAGGTTAGTGGATCCCAGACTCTAAAAGCCTTAGGTCACTAGGCACAAAGTCCCCTAAGAACTTAATAACTCGAATACCAAAGAGCCCACTCTTGATCAATTATGCAAAAAAAAATTTTCTTTTCTGAGCAAGTGCGTTTCGCTCCATCTTGCTCAACCCTAGACTACTCGCATAACATGCGAGCCGGCTACTAGCCATTTGACGCCTAGCCACAACTAGCAACAAATTCCATTTTTACTCCATTTTTTTTCTTTTTCATGCCTTTACCACTAAGAACCTATTATCAAATTCTAAGCATAATAAATAGATTATCCTCGAAAATAATCAGATCATAACAACAATCTAGCCCTTAAGCATTCTCTAAGACTTAGTGAAAATACAAGTGCTTCTAGCATGCATATCAACCTACACAACTTAATATCACTTTAATGCTATCACTACACTCGCATCAATATCACAATTCAGTCGATAAATCATTGCAAAAGGGATCATGGTATATGCATGAGCTATATGATATGACAAACAAATAAAGCTATATAAAAAAACTATATGGCAAAAATTATGCAACTATATGAATTAACTATCATGAATATGCAGCTATATGACACACACAAAATATTCCTTAACTACCACCCCCAAACTTAAAATCTTCACTGTCCCCAGTGAAGGTAGTAGAAAGGAACACAGGGTATACCTACTCGGAGTCATCATCATCATCACCCTCAGTGGGTGGAGTATCAGGCGGCGGGTATGCAGAGTCCTCACCAAAAACTGGCCACTGGATATCAGCTCCAAGGCCTCGAAAAGCAGTCCCTAACGCAAGAGTGAGCTCCTGAGCAAACCTGCTCTGCGTCTCATACATGGCATCCATCCACCGTGAAAGCCTCATATACTGGGCATCACCCATCCCAGCACCCTCCTGAGCTCTCGAAGAACCAGCCTCACCACGCCCTGGCCTAGCCATAGTAGCACCTCGTGTTGGACGCCCTCCTGGAAGAGGATAACCCAGCCCATGCTCCTCAGGCTCACCACCGGTCCACTCCTGCATCCCATTCAGAGTGCCAGAATCTATCGGAGCTGCTGGCAACTGCAACTGCTCATGAGCCGGCCAGTTCACTCCTACTGCTCGGCATAGCTTCGTAACCGTGGATGCATAAGGGATGTTCATATGCTTTGCTCCCCTCAAAAACTTCAGAATTCCTTGGTAGATAAACTCACCAAGGTCCACATAGTATTCCTCATTCAGAATTCCCCACAACAACTGTGTTCTCTCAACTGTGACCTCGTGTGCATGTGAAGAAGGCAAAATATTAGCACATATAAATGCATTCCATGCACGGGCATACCTGTTCATGGCGATCGCCGGAAAGTGACGATACTCATTATTGGCTGGACTGCGGTTCCAAACTGTGCCCGGTCGATAGAGAGTCGCACAAATCAAATCCAAGTCAAAGTCCTCAGCAGTCTTTTCATTCCAGTTCTCCTCCTCGGGCTTCCTCTCTCACTGTCCAATCACACGGCGAATCGCCGCAGGATGATAATCAACCGTCAGCCCCCGAACTACAGAAAACCCATTCTTTTCAGCCTTCGCGTTCGCGTAGAACTCGCGAACAACACTCATCGGTACTGCTTCGGGTGACTCACAAAAAGCTATCCACCCCTTCTCTGCAATCATGGGCAACAACTCACCATCCCTCCCTGATGGTAAAAACCCCCTCTCCTTCAGAATCGGCTTCCCCAACAGCCTAGTGTACTCCTCCTTCGCGGCTCTGTCAGTTAACCGAGGCCTTGCAGCAGTACCCCTTGATGAATCAGCAGTAGGAACTGTGCTGCTGCTGTCAATAGTGCGTGCTCTCTTGGGTGCCATTGATTTGTGAATAAAAGTGTGTAAGAACTGATTTTTGATGTTTATGCGAGGGTTTAAGTGTAGGAAGTTTGTGGGAGATATGTGGGATAGGTGTATGTATATATAGGGTGTGGAGTAGGTTAAATTAGATTAGGAGTGGGGTTGAGGGATAAAATCATGGGGTAAAGGGAAAAGAATTCGTGGGTTTATGGGCTGTGATGGGTTTTTTGTGTGTTTTTGTTTTTTTTTTTTCTGAACTGTAAAAAAAATTTCTGGAACTCGACCCCTGCGCGGCCGCTCAGCATTTCTGCGCGGGCGCGCAGAGGGTCTCTGGAAAAAAAAAATTTCAGCCCCTGTTTTCTGATTTTTTTGTGTTTTTGGATAGGTTATTAACTTCTAAGGGTTCCTGTAACAACAATTCATGGGTTGCCTCCCACGCAGCGCTTCTTTTTCGTCATTAGCTTGACGTTCCGTACCTTTCTCACGTAGTCAACAACATGGCACTAACCACCTCTCGGTTTGCCATGTCCCCATAGTAGTGCTTCAACCGCTGACCGTTAACCTTGAATGCTTGGTCCGAATCATTCTCAAAAATTTCCACCGCTCCATGTGGAAACACAGTTTTGACAATAAAAGGTCCAGACCACCTTGATTTCAACTTCCCAGGAAAAAGTCGGAGCCGAGAGTTGAATAACAGAACTTGTTGCCCTGGCACAAATAACTTAGGATGTAGCTTCCTATCGTGCCACCTCTTCACCTTTTCCTTATACATTTTGTTATTCTCGTACGCTTGAAGTCGAAATTCATCAAGTTCATTAAGCTGAAGCATTCTTTTCTTACCAGCTGCATCTAAATCCAGGTTCAATTTCTTCAATGCCCAGTAGGCCTTATGCTCAAGCTCCGCCGGTAGATGACATCCCTTACCGTACACCAACCGAAACGGTGACATCCCAAGTGGAGTTTTGTATGCTGTTCTGTAAGCCCAAACAGCTTCATCGAGCTTTAAAGACCAATCCTTCCTTGACGGACAAACAACCTTCTCTAGAATGCGCTTTATCTCTCTGTTAGACACTTCCAATTGACCATTTATTTGCGGATGATAGGCAGTAGCTACTCGATGATTCACATTATAACGCTGCATCATAGAAGTGAACTTACGGTTGCAAAAATGCGATCCTTCATCACTTATGATTACCCGAGGCGTTCCAAACCTTGTGAAAATTTGCTTATGAAGAAAATTTAGCACTGCCTTTGCATCATTTGTCGGTAAAGCTTTAACTTCGACCCATTTTGAGACATAATCGAGTGCCAGCAAGATGTACTGATTATTGCAAGACGAGATAAAAGGCCCCATGAAATCGATTCCCCATACATCAAAGACCTCGACTTCAAGCATCACATTTAATGGCATCTCATCCTTCCTTGACAAATTTCCCACTCTTTGGCAACGATCACACCTTAAAACAAACTGATGAGCATCCTTGAACAAAGTAGGCCAAAAAAAACCTGCTTGCAGAATACGAGCTGTCGTCTTCTCACCTCCATAGTGTCCACCATAAACCGTGGAATGGCAGTCTCGTAATATCCCCTCTGTCTCACAGAACGGGATACATCTCCTGATGATCTGATCAGTTCCTTGTCTAAACAAATATGGTTCATCCCACATATACCACTTCACCTCATGCAGAAACTTCTTCTTTTGCGCGGATGTCAAATTAAGCGGCATTATATTGCTGACAAGATAGTTTACAATATCTGCAAACCATGGTTCTTCCTCCTGAATTGCAAACAACTGCTCATCCGAAAAAGATTCATTGATTAACGTCCTATCTTGTGAAGTAGAATCGGGATTTTCCAACCTAGAGAAATGGTCAGCTACTTGATTATCGGTACCTTTTCTATCTTTGATCTCTAACTCAAATTCCTGAAGTAAAAGCACCCAACGAATGAGTCTCGGCTTCGAATCCTTCTTAGAAACCAGATAGCGAATAGCTGCATGATCAGTGAATACTGTTACTTTCGTACAAAGCAGATAAGATCGAAATTTCTCAAAGCCAAAGACTATAGCCAAAAGCTCCTTCTCAGTAGTGGTGTAGTTCAATTGGGCCCCATTTAAAGTCTTACTCGCATAGTAGACCACATGGAAGAGATTTTTCTTGCGCTGTCCCAGAACTGCACCTACTGCATAGTCACTCGCATCACACATCATCTCAAACGGTTCTGTCCAATCTGGTGCTGTAATAACTGGTGTCGTGATCAAACTCTCCTTGAGAGTCTCGAATGCTGCCAAACATTCATCATCAAATTTGAAAGGCACATCTTTCTCAAGTAAATTGCACAACGGCTTAGATATCTTTGAAAAGTCCTTGATGAATCGCCAATAAAAACCCGCATGACCGAGAAAAACTACGGATTCCTTTCACCGAATTAGGTGGGGGAAGATTTTCAATGACTCCCACCTTGGCCTTATCCACCTCCAGACCTTTGCTAGAGACCTTATGCCCAAGGATAATGCCTTCACGCACCATAAAATGACATTTCTCCCAATTAAGCACCAAATTAGTTTCCACGCATCTTTTGAGTACGGCGCGCAGATTATTCAAGCATTCATCATATGAGTGTCCAAAGACGGAGAAGTCATCCATGAACACTTCGACGTTATTTCCAATCATGTCAGAGAATATAGCCATCATACATCTCTGAAAGGTGGCCGGGGCGCCACATAACCCAAACGAAACTCTACGAAAAGCAAATGTGCTAAATGGACAAGTGAAGGTAGTCTTTTCCTGATCCTCTGGTGCAATACAAATCTGATTATACCCGGAATAACCATCCAGAAGACAAAAATACTCATGTCCCGCCAATCTGTCAAGCATTTGATCAATGAATGGGAGAGGGAAGTGATCCTTTCTTGTGGCTTTGTTCAATTTCCTATAATCCATGCATACTCTCCATCCTGTAACTGTTCGAGTAGGGATGAGCTCATTCTTTTCATTTGCGACCACAGTGATACCTCCTTTCTTAGGAACACATTGTATAGGGCTCACCCACGAGCTGTCAGAAATAGGATAAATGATGCCTGCATCTAGCCATTTCAGAATTTCTTTCTTCACCACCTCCTTCATGATGGGATTCAGTCTTCGTTGCTGTTCCACAGTTGGCTTACTTCCTTCCTCTAGCAGAATTTTATGCATACAATATGAAGGACTTATCCCCTTGATGTCTGCTATGGTCCATCCTATAGCCGATTTGAATTCTCTCAAAATCCTTAAGAGCTTATCTTCCTCACTACCTGAAAGGTCAGCTGAAATAATAACAGGTAACGTAGATGAATCACCTAAAAAAGCATACCTCAAGTGTTCAGGTAATGGTTTAAGCTCCAAGGTAGGTGCTTCCTCTATTGATGGTTTGAGCTTCCCTTCAGCATTCTTAAGGTCAGAAGTATCAAGAGATTCAAATGGTATGTCGAGCTTTCGCTTCCATGGAGAAGCGTTCAGATATTGTAATTGCTCGTTGCTATCTTCATCATCACTGTCAAATTCCCCCACTAGGCCTTTTCCAATGCATCAGACATTAGCATGTGATCGAGTTCCGACGTAACCGCAGAATCAATCACATCCACTTTTAAGCACTCCTCATCTTCTGTAGGGAATTTCATTGCCTTGAATACGTTGAAGGTCACATCCTGATCTTGGACCCGCATAGTAAGTTCCCCTTTTTGCACATCTATTAAGGTACGGCCAGTAGCCAAGAAAGGCCTCCCCAAGATTATGGGAATCTTCTTATCTTCCTCAAAATCCAGAATAACAAAATCTGCAGGAAAGAAGAGCTTATCCACCTTGACAAGCACATCCTCAACTATGCCCCTTGGGTAAGTAATGGAACGGTCAGCCAATTGTAGCGACATGTATGTGGGTTTTGGATCAGGCAGATCCAGCTTTTTAAAGATCGACAAGGGCATCAGATTAATGCTTGCTCCCAAATCACAAAGGCACTTGTCAAAAGTTAGATTGCCAATGGTGCAAGGAATGGTGAAGCTTCCTGGATCTTTCAGTTTTGGTGGTAACTTTTGCTGCAGAACAGCGCTGCATTCTTCCGTGAGAGCAACGGTTTCAAGGTCATCCAGTTTCACCTTCCTTGAAAGAATAGTCTTCATAAACTTCGCATAACTAGGCATTTGTTCCAGAGCCTCAGCGAAAGGTATATTGATGTGAAGTTTCTTGAACACCTCCAGAAACTTCCCGAACTGTCTATCCAGCTTTTGTTGCTGCAATCTCTTAGGAAAAGGTGGTGGAGGATAGAGCTGTTTCTCCCCTGTATTAGCCTCAGGCAGAGTGTGTTCAACAGTAGTCTTCCTTGGTTCCGCCGCTTTCTCCTTTTGCTTAGATTCTTCATCCCTAACTTCAGCTTTGACTTCTTTTGCCTTTTCAGCATCAGCTACTTTTCCAGACCTTAAGGTAATAGCCTTGACTTGCTCTTTGGCTTCCTTCCTGCCTGGTACTTCCGTGTCACTGGGAAGAGTGCCAGGTTGATGATTGAGCACTGCATTGGCTAATTGACCGATTTGATTTTCCAAGGTCTTGATAGAAACCGCCTGACTCTTGCACAACAGCTTAAGTTCCTCAAAATCAGCACTAGTAGGTGCAGCTGCACTTCCCTGTTGAGGATATGATTGCCTTGTAGCATACTGCTGTGGTTGCTGGAATCCAGGTGGGTTAAACTGTTTACTTACTCCTTGCTGATATGGTGGCTGAATAGCATTCTGATTATTCCCCCAGCTGAAATTTGGATGATTTCTGTTGTTAGGATGATAGGTCGCTGGCACAGGCTGCTGTTGTCGCTGATAATTATTCACATACTGAACAGATTCATTGACAAGAGAACACTGATCCGTAGCATGAGAACCTGCACAAAGCTCACAAACCATAGCTATTTGATTAACTCCATACGTAGCCAGAGAATCAACCTTCATTGATAGCGCTTGGAGCTGGGCTGCAATAGCGGTGGCTGCATCAACTTCCAGAATACCTGCTACCTTGCCTGACGTCATCCTCTGAGTTGGGTTTTGATGCTCATTTACAGCCATCGTCTCGATAAGATTATACGCCTCAGTATAGCTTTTAGCCCATAAGGCGCCTCCAGCTGCTGCATCGAGCATGGGCCGAGATTGGGCCCCCAAACCATTATAAAAACCAGTGATTACCATCCAATCCGGCATTCCATGATTTGGACATTTTCTCAACATTTCCTTGTAGCGTTCCCAAGCCTCGCACATAGATTCTGTAGGTTGTTGCGCAAATTGAGTAAGAGCACTCCTCATAGCAGCAGTCTTTGCCATTGGATAAAACTTCACCAGAAAATTTTGCGCAAGATCTTGCCACGTAGTGATTGACCCAGCTGGTTCAGAATGTAACCAGTCTTTAGCTTTATCCCTCAGTGAGAATGGGAAAAGCCTCAACTTGATAGCCTCATCAGTCACGCCATTATACTTAAAAGTGCTGCAGATCTCGACAAAATTCCTTATGTGCATGTTGGGGTCTTCAGTTGCCGCTCCTCCAAAAGAAACAGAATTCTGCACCATCTGAATAGTGCCCGGCTTGATCTCAAAGGTGTTAGCTTGAATAGCCGGATGAAGGATGCTTGACTGAATGTCATCAATTTTAGGCCGAGAAAAATCCATAAGAGCTGGATCAGCTTGAACAATACGATCTCCCATGTTTACTGGTTCTTTCTGCTCAGTTCCTGAATTCGAATCCTCAAAATCTAACTTCTCCGGTGTATCAAGAACTTCGTCTTTCTCCTCAGCTGTATCTAAGGTCCTCTTGCAAGCACGAGAACGAGTTTGCATAAACGTTTGCTAAAGTACCTGAAACACAACCGAAAAGAGTAATTAACTACTACGTCCTAATCACTGAGTCCTAATGACCAATGATGGTAAGTACATAAACTAAACAAATACGCCGAGTCCCCGGCAGCGGCGCCAAAAACTTGTTAGGGCGAAATCACGCACTAATATTCACGCAAGTATACGCGTTCGCAAGTAATATAGAATACTTTCTAGTTCGTTCCCTCAGAGACTCAGACTAATTTATCGTCTAATTTAACTCACTCACCAATGTATGACTACTTCTCAATGTTAAGATAATAACACTTAAAATTGTTGATTAAATATTAACTATAATTAACTACTTAATTAACCACTTAACTAACACTTCAATTTATCAATAATAAAACACTCATGAGATCACAACTTCATTATTACTTCCTTCTATAACCATTGTTATTACCTTTAGCATGTGACAATGATGATATTAATCGAATAACACGAAACTGATAAAAGCCAACTTTCATTGTACTAATACCATTCTACCAAACATCCACAATTAAGATAGAAGTTGGATAGAAGTTGGATAGAAGTTGAATAGTCATCAATTATGTTGAGTTCCTATATGTCTACAGAAATTGACAACACAACGATTTAAGCACAAGTTATTCCTTTTTTATTACATAGGGAAAATAAAACTGTTAGAGTTACCCACTAATCATGCACAACGTACATGAACCTATGCTAGCATGGCAAGTTCTAAATCTCAAGATCCACCGTCGCTTCACAAGAGATTAACACCCTATCTTATATGTTCGCGACGCACATAAGACGAATACGCACAGCCAATACTAGATATCATGCAATCATCACATACTAAAGTATTAAACAATTAACTAAAGAATTCCATAATAAATCCGTTGCAACCCCATGATCACGATTAGCCCATAATAGAACTTAGCCATCATGGGTTCATATGAAATCATGATAAACAAACACAAGAAAATAACAACTAACTGATTATAATTAAACAGAGTACGTCACAAGAGTAAATAAGTCAAAGCAAGAAAACTAGCATCCAACGTTACAACGAAACAAGAATCACAAGAATATATGCTTCATCTTCGCTGCTGTGTGCTAAATCGGTCTTCTTCCTTATCTCCTTCGCTTCTTGCAAAACACAATCTAAAACATAATCTCCTCTTTTTTTTACTCTATGAAAAATGTCTCAAATCTACCTATATAATAGTCCCATAAAACTCAGATTACATAGAAGTTGGAAGCCAAACAGAAGTAGAAGTCTAAAATAATATATCTTTTTCCCCGACCCTGCGCGGCCGCTCAGCATTTCTGCGCGGGCGCGCAAGGCTGCTGCGCGGCCGCTCAGCATTGCTGCGCGGGCGCGCAGGACCCTACTGGAAAATTTCCAGGTTTGCTCCGTTTTTTCGCCGTAATCTGCCCATTCTTTTCCTCTCGCAATGGTGAACACATGCCAAGGCTTATTCTTGATGATTCCTTCTCCGAAATGCAACTAATACCCTAAAATGCATAAACACTAGAAAAACGCATCAAATACACAAAATACTTGATTTCAAGACACCAATTTAAGCCATTTTAAGACGTTCTAAGTGGAATAAAATGCCACTTATCACCGGGGCGCCACATAACCCAAATGAAACTCTACGAAAAGCAAATGTGCCAAATGGACAAGTGAAGGTAGTCTTTTCCTGATCCTCTGGTGTAATACAAATCTGATTATACCCGGAATAACCATCCAGAAGACAAAAATATTCATGTCCCGCCAATCTGTCAAGCATTTGATCAATGAATGGGAGAGGGAAGTGATCCTTCCTTGTGGCTTTGTTCAATTTTCTATAATCCATGCATAGTCTCCATCCTGTAACTGTTCGAGTAGGGATGAGCTCATTCTTTTCATTTGCGACCATAGTGATACCTCCTTTCTTAGGTACACATTGCACGGGGCTCACCCACGAGCTGTCAGAAATAGGATAAATGATGCCTACATCTAGCCATTTCAGAATTTCTTTCTTCACCACCTCCTTCATGATCGGGTTCAGTCTTCGCTGCTGTTCCACAGTTGGCTTACTACCTTCCTCTAACAAAATTTTATGCATACAATATGAAGGACTTATCCCCTTGATGTCTGCTATGGTCCATCCTATAGCCGATTTGAATTCTCTCAAAATCCTTAAGAGCTTGTCTTCCTCACTACCTGAAAGGTCAGCTGAAATAATAACAGGTAACGTAGATGAATCACCTAAAAAAGCATACCTCAAGTGTTCAGGTAATGGTTTGAGCTCCAAGGTAGGTGCTTCATCTATTGATGGTTTGAGCTTCCCTTCAGCATTCTTAAGGTCAGAAGTACCAAGAGATTCAAATGGTATGTCGAGCTTTCGCTTCCATGGAGAAGCGTTCAGATATTGTAATTGCTCGTTGCTATCTTCATCATCGCTGTCAAAATCCCCCACTAAGGCCTTTTCCAATGCATCAGACATTAGCATGTGATCGAGTTCCGAAGTAACTACGGAATCAATCACATCCACTTTTAAACACTCCTCATCTTCTGTAGGGAATTTCATTGCCTTGAATACATTGAAGGTCACATCCTGATCTTGGACCCGCATAGTAAGTTCCCCTTTTTGCACATCTATCAAGGTACGGCCAGTAGCCAAGAAAGGCCTCCCCAAGATTATGGGAATCTTCTTATCTTCCTCAAAATCCAGAATAACAAAATCTGCAGGAAAGAAGAGCTTATCTACCTTGACGAGCACATCCTCAACTATGCCCCTTGGGTAAGTAATGGAACGGTCCGCCAATTGTAGCGACATGTATGTGGGTTTTGGATCAGGCAGATCCAGCTTTTTAAAGATCGACAAGGGCATCAGATTAATGCTTGCTCCCAAATCACAAAGGCACTTGTCAAAAGTTAGATTGCCAATGGTTCAAGGAATGGTGAAGCTTCCTGGATCTTTCAGTCTTGGTGGTAACTTTTGCTGCAGAACAGCGCTGCATTCTTCCGTGAGAGCAACGGTTTCAAGGTCATCCAGTTTCACCTTCCTTGAAAGAATAGTCTTCATAAACTTCGCATAACTAGACATTTGTTCCAGAGCCTCAGCGAAAGGTATATTGATGTGAAGTTTCTTAAACACCTCCAGAAACTTCCCGAACTGTCTATCCAGCTTTTGTTGCTGCAATCTCTTAGGAAAAGGTGGTGGAGAATAGAGCTGTTTCTCCCCTGTATTAGCCTCAGGCAGAGTGTGTTCAATAGTAGTCTTCTTTGGTTCCCCCACTTTCTCCTTTTGCTTAGATTCTTCATCTCTAACTTCAGCTTCGACTTCTTTTGCCTTTTCAGCATCAGCTACTTTTCCAGACCTTAAGGTAATAGCCTTGACTTGCTCTTTAGCTTCCTTCCTGCCTGGTACTTCCGTGTCACTGGGAAGAGTGCCAGGTTGATGATTGAGCACTGCATTGGCTAATTGACCGATTTGATTTTCCAAGGTCTTGATAGAAACCGCCTGACTCTTGCACAACAGCTTAAGTTCCTCAAAATCAGCACTAGTAGGTGCAGCTGCACTTCCCTGTTGAGGATATGATTGCCTTGTAGCATACTGCTGTGGTTGCTGGAATCCAGGTGGGTTAAACTGTTTACTCAATCCTTGCTGATATGGTGGCTGAATAGCATTCTGATTATTTCCCCAGCTGAAATTTGGATGATTTCTGTTGTTAGGATGATAGGTCGCTGGCACAGGCTGCTGTTGTCGCTGATAATTATTCACATACTGAACAGATTCGTTGACAAGAGAACACTGATCCGTAGCATGAGAACCTGCACAAAGCTCACAAACCATAGCTATTTGATTAACTCCATATGTAGCCAAAGAATCAACCTTCATTGATAGCGCTTGGAGCTGGGCTGCAATAGCGGTGGCTGCATCAACTTCCAGAATACCTGCGACCTTGCCTGACGTCATCCTCTGAGTTAGGTTTTGATGCTCGTTTGCAGCCATTGTCTCTATAAGATTATACGCCTCAGTATAGCTTTTAGCCCATAAGGCTCCTCCAGCTGCTGCATCGAGCATGGGCCGAGATTGGGCCCCCAAACCATTATAAAAACCAGTGATTACCATCCAATCCGGCATTCCATGATGTGGACATTTTCTCAACATTTCCTTGTAGCGTTCCCAAGCCTCGCACATAGATTCTGTAGGTTGCTGCGCAAACTGAGTAAGAGCACTCCTCATAGCAGCAGTCTTTGCCATTGGATAAAACTTCACCAGAAACTTTTGCGCAAGATCTTGCCACGTAGTGATGGACCCAGCTGGTTCAGAATGTAACCAGTCTTTAGCCTTATCCCTCAGTGAGAATGGGAAAAGCCTCAACTTGATAGCCTCATCAGTCACGCCATTATACTTAAAAGTGCTGCAGATCTCGACAAAATTCCTTATGTGCATGTTGGGGTCTTCAGTTGCCGCTCCTCCAAAAGAAACAGAATTCTGCACCATCTGAATAGTGCCCGGCTTGATTTCAAAGGTGTTAGCTTGAATAGCCGGATGAAGGATGCTTGACTGAATGTCATCAATTTTAGGCCGAAAAAAATCCATAAGAGCTGGATCAGCTTGAACAATACGATCTCCCATGTTTACTGGTTCTTTCTGCTCAGTTCCTGAATCCGAATCCTCAAAATCTAACTTCTCCGGAGTATCAAGAACTTCGTCTTTCTCCTCAGCTGTATCTAAGGTCCTCTTGCGAGCACGAGAACGAGTTTGCATAAACGCTTGCTAAAGTACCTGAAACACAACCAAAAAGAGTAATTAACTACTACGTCCTAATCACTGAGTCCTAATGACCAATGATGGTAAGTACATAAACTAAACAAATACGCCGAGTCCCCGGCAGCGGCGCCAAAAACTTGTTAGGGCGAAAATATGCACTAATATTCACGCAAGTATACGCGTTCGCAAGTAATATAGAATACTTTCTAGTTCGTTCCCTCAGAGACTCAGACTAAGTTATTGTCTAATTAAACTCACTCACCAATGTATGATTACTTCTCAATGTTAAGATAACACTTAAAATTGTTGATTAAATATTAATTATAATTAACTACTTAATTAACCACTTAACTAACACTTCAATTTATCAATAATAAAACACTCATGAGATCACAACTTCATTATTACTTCCTTCTATAGCCATTGTTATTACCTTTAGCATGTGACAGTGATGATATTAATCGAATAACACGGAACTGATAAAAGCCAACTTTCATTGTACTAATACCATTCTACCAAACATCCACAATTAAGATAGAAGTTGAATAGTCATCAATTATGTTGAGTTCCTATATGTCTACAGAAATTGACAACATAACGATTTAAGCACAAGTTATTCCTTTTGATTACATAGGGCAAATAAAACTGTTAGAGTTACCCACTAATCATGCACAACGTACATGGACCTATGCTAGCATGGCAAGTTCTAAATCTCAAGATCCACCGTCGCTTCACAAGAGATTAACACCCTATCTTATATGTTCGCGACGCACATAAGACGAATACGCACAACCAATACTAGATATCATGCAATCATCACACACTAAAGTATTAAACAATTAACTAAAGAATTTCATAATAAATCCGTTGTAACCCCATGATCACGATTAGCCCATAATAGAACTTATCGCCATCATGGGTTCATATGAAATCATGATAAACAACACAAGAAAATAATAACTAAACTAATTATATTAAAACAGAGTACGTCACAAGAGTAAATAAGTCAAAGCAAGAAAACTAGCATCCAACGTTACAACGAAACAAGAATCACAAGAATATATGCTTCCTCTTCGTTGCGGTGTGCTAAATCGGTCTTCTTCCTTATCTCCTTCGCTTCTTGCGCAAAACACAATCTAAAACATAATCTCCTTTTTTTTCTCTGTGAAAACGTCTCAAATCTACTTATATAATAGTCCCATAAAACTCAGATTACATAGAAGTTGGAAGCCAAACAGAAGTAGAAGTCTAAAATAATTTATCCTTTTCCCCGACCCTGCGCGGCCGCTCAGCATTTCTGCGCGGGCGCGCAAGGCTGCTGCGCGGCCGCTCAGCATTGCTGCGCGGGCGCGCAGGACCCTACTGGAAAAAATCCAGGTTTGCTCCATTTCTTCACCGTAATCTGCCCGTTCTTTTCCTCTCGCAATGATGAACACATGCCAAGGCTTATTCTTGATGATTCCTCCTCCGAATTGCAACTAATACCCTGAAATGCATAAACACTAGAAAAACGCATCAAATACACAAAATACTTGATTTCAAGACACCAATTTAAGCCATTTTAAGACGTTCTAAGTGGTATAAAATGCCACTTATCAGCAGCTATAGTTTTTGCTTTGAAGATTTGGAGACATTATTTGTATGGAGGAAAGTGTGAGATTTTCACGGATCATAAAAGTTTGAAATATATATTTACCCAGAAGGAACTTAATATGAGGCAAAGGAGATGGTTAGAATTGATCAAGGATTATGATTGCTCGATTAATTATCATCCCGGTAAGGCGAATGTGGTGGCAGACGCATTAAGTCGGAAGGAAAAGTTAAATGAATTATCAGTACCTGAAGATATATATAAGGAATTTCAGAAATTGGAATTGGAAATTAGAGTTTGCGAGCCTGAGAAAGCGAAAGTGTACAGTATGACTTTCCAGCCGGAGTTGTTGGAGAAAATAAAGAAATGTCAGAAAGATGTAATGGATCAAGATATAAATTGTTTGATAGGTGAAGAATTATGCACGCAGAAGGTTGATCAAGGCATTTTGAGATTTTCATCTAGAATCTGGATTCCACCAGTGACGGAGTTAAAGAATGAAATTTTACAAGAAGCACATAGTTCAAGATATTCCATCCATCCAGGGAGTACCAAAATGTACAGAGATTTAAAGAAAAATTATTGGTGGCCAGATATGAAGAGGGAAATTGCAGAATGGGTTAGCAAATGTTATACCTGTCAGAGAGTTAAAGCAGAGCATCAAAGACCAAGCGGATTGCTACAGCCATTGGAGATTCCAGAGTGGAAGTGGGAACATATTACCATGGATTTCATAGTTGGATTACCAAGGACAAGAGCTAATCATGATGCCATTTGGGTTATAGTGGATAGACTTACCAACTCAGCTCATTTTCTGCCTATAAATGAAAGATTTTCGCTCGACAAGTTGGTCCATATGTACCTAAAAGAAATTGTAGTTCGTCATGGAGTTCCAGTGTCTATCGTATCTGATCGAGATCCAAGGTTTAATTCAAGATTCTGGAAGAGTTTTCAAGAATGTTTGGGAACAAGACTGAATATGAGTACGGCTTATCACCCCCAAACGGATGGCCAAAGTGAAAGAACGATCCAGACAATCGAGGATATGTTACGTGTTTGTGCTATTGATTTCAAAGGAAGTTGGGACGAACATTTACCCCTGGTAGAGTTTGCTTACAACAACAGTTATCATGCCAGCATTGGAATGCCACCTTATGAAGCCCTTTATGGACGCAAATGTAGATCTCCATTATATTGGAACGAAGTAGGAGAACGCAAAATACTCGGACCTGAATTGGTGCAACAGACAAAGGAAGTTGTTGAAATTATCCAGAAGAGATTAATAGCCACACAAAATCGTCAGAGGAGATATGCAGACCAGTCAAGGAAAGACATGGAATTTGAAGAAGGGAGCTTGGTATTATTAAAAGTATCACCGTGGAAAGGACTAACGAGGTTTGGGAAGAAAGGGAAGCTAAGCCCAAGATATGTCGGACCTTTTGAGATCCTAAAGAGCGTTGGCAAAGTCGCTTACGAATTGGCGTTACCTTCGCACATGGGGCACATTCACAATGTTTTTCATGTATCGATGCTCAATAAATATAATCCAGACTCCAGGCATGTAATAGAATATGAGCCAATAGAGCTTCAGGCAGATTTATCATATGTAGAGAATCCAATAGAGATTTTAGAGGAAAAAGAGAAAGTATTGAGGAATAAAGTGATAAAGTTAGTAAGAGTATTGTGGAGAAACCCAAAGGTTGAAGAGTCAACCTGGGAGTTAGAAAGTGATATGAGAGAAAAGTATCCTCATTTGTTTTCTTAGGAGATTCTGAGGACAGAATCCTTTTAAGGGGGGAAGGATGTAATATCCGGGATATATCGTGTAATTATTTTCGATATTAAATAATTATTATGTGTGTTCAGTATCTATTTTGTGAATTAATTGTTAAGTGATATATGTACTTGAATATTCAAAAATAATATTAATTGAGTATTTTAATTTTATATGTCCAAAATAAAATATAGATAATTGTCATATCTTCCTAATTATTTTTATGTTGATTTATAGATTTATAAGAATCATATGAAATTTTTAAAATCTTTTTCCGGGTAATTAAAATTTATTTTATAAAAATGGGAACCAACCGACGTCAACCGTTGTTACGTTTTTGGAACCCGAAACTCTTCCGAGAACTCCTTCCTAGCCTAATTGTAATATTCCGAGCATTTTCCATGTTTTGACTTTTTCGATCCGGCGTACGGTTTGTCCTGCGCGGGTCCCGGCATAACATTTTCGATACAATATTCGTTTCGGTATATTAATAAAACCCGTATTTTCGATAAATGGGAGCTTTTTATTAAACTATCCCAATTATCACTTCGTAGTACGTGTAACTGGGTGCTGAGACCAAGACCGCAGTACAAGCTGTACTGATTTGGATAATTATCCTGAAAACCGATACCGTTTGGATCAGTTTTTATAAATAAACGTACCATTTTATATCCGAAATGATCCAACGGGATACTAATTTTCCATAATTATAAATAGCCTTTTACCGTATTTTATTTCGTATAAAAATCAATTGCAGAAAGATAATTATATAATTTTACAGAGAAAAATCTTATATTCATAAACTGTTCTAAGAATCAAACAGCAAAACGAAGGCGTTACCGATCTCTGTTTTTAAAGCTTGAGTAACCAAAACGAAGGATTTGAGGTGTTCTATCAGATTCTGAGCTTTGTTTCACTGCAGAATCAAAGGTTTAATTTCTAAAAATTTATTTATTTTCGAATTTATTTTATTAAAAATATGAATTTTTGTTCGAATGATTGTTTGTATGATTTGATGATTGCATGTTGTAGAGCTTGTTTTCCAGATGATTTTCATATGTCATACGTCTGATTTGGAGTTCAATAACATGTTCAAATTTGAGTTTGATTTTCGAATTTTAAAATTAGGGTTTATAACCCGTATGAATGTTCTTAATTGAAATTTGGGGGTTTCTTATTCTGTGATAGATTGATGATGTGTTATAGTGGGTTGTGTTCTCTGTGAAATTTGCAATCTAGTCGTATAAGTTTCATGAACCAAGGAGGTCAGTAGAGAAGGGAGTTGTGTTTTGAAGTTTTCCGATGTTCGCCGGAAACTGGAAAACTTCACGGCCAAATTCCGGCCAACTCAGGGATTGTTAGGATGAATTGATTGCATGGTTGTGTTCCTGATGTTGTGTAGATGTGATCTGGAGGTGTTGGTGGGGTGAGGACGCCGGGAACGTGTTCTCCGGCGAACCCGACTGTTTTCCGGCGAAGAGCTGGAAAATTACAGTTTGGTACCCCAACTTTTGAAAACGATGCAGTTAGGTCCCTGAGGTTTGCAGACTTTGCAAATTTAGGATTCCTGTTTATAAAATGTTTAAAAATCATATTTCTTATTTATTTTTATTATAAAAATTCATTTTTAATTTCTGAAAATTCTAAAAATTATTATTTTAATTCCGAAAATTATTTTTAATTCACAAATAAATCTGAATTAATTAGTTAATTAATTTCAGTTAATTTTTAATTGATTAGTTAGTCAATTAATTCGAAAATTAATTGATTAATTGATTTAATTAATTATTAATTGATTTTTAATTAATTATTTAATTAGATTTAATTATTAAAAATGATTTAAAAATTTTGAAAAATAGTTTCGAGCTTTAAAATATTATTCTAAATTATTTTCAAGGCTCGATAATTATTCTAAAATTGTTTCGGAGCCAGAATTGGTCAACCGAACCCTGGTTATTAACCCGAAATTGATCCAACGACCCGTTTTAATTCCGAAAAATGTTTTAAAAATTATTTTAAATACCCGAAAGCACATTTATGACCCGAGACTTCTTTATAAATGATATGTCATTGATTACGTGATGTATTATGTGTTATACGTGACCTGTTGTTTGACTATCGGTCTATATATTCGGTGTTTACTTCGTTATTGCATAGATTTCAATCCGTTAATCGGATTTGGGTAAAACGAAGGGTAGATAGAAGTGTGTGTTGAATAGAACTCTATGAGTTGATGATTGATAGATACTTATGATATGTGAGCAGAAAAGGCAAGACGTAGGAAAGGAAAACAGATAGTTGAAGAGTAAGACGGTTGTGATTGGAAGTCAGTGCAGAGTAGTAAGCTAATACCAGGCAAGTGTTCTGAACTTTCTCGAGACATTGTAATTCTTGATAGTCTTGTTGACATTGCAAGTGCTTTAAAGCACAGAAACCTAAACCCTGATTTCAGTTATTGTTCTTGAGCCATGAACCATATTCTTTCTAAGCCATTGATTATTGTAAACCCAAACTCGAACCTCAAGTATACGATACTATTCCATTAATACATGCAAACAAAAACCCAAACACTGAACTGAATTACTTGTACATTCAACCATTGTATCCTATGCTTTGAGAGCCCAAATCTTTGAAACCCTGAAATGTTGATTCTTTTATTATCCAATTCTTTCATTACCCAGCGTTCAAGCTTTTAAACTACTTATTTGATCCTTACAAAGATTGAAAACCTTTCATTGTTAAACACTCATTATTGTTAATGATTTTGGTTATTGTTTATTATTGCATATTCTGTTATTATGTTAGAATTGGATTGTTTTTATAAAATTGTGGACCAGATTCGTGGTCAGACCATATAATGGTCAAGTTAGGCCAATGTGTGCCTTGGATCCAGTAGTTAGAGCAATGCTGTGTGCCTTGCTCGGGGTTAGTGCGTGACTGATCAGCAGCCTAACCTTGGCTTTTAAATTAAAAGTATAATATCCAATTCTAAATCATAATCCAATGTTCACTTGATATCATAATCATAGTCACCTGATGATCATTATTCTCAGTTTTGTCATTTTGACTTGCTGAGCTAGTTAGCTTATTTGTGCGATGTTGTTTATATTCTTTCCAGATAAAAAGGAACCAGTTGGTAGCGAGAATCCCCAGTCCAGCACGAGAGCTAGGGGTTCAGGTTGAGAAAGCTGAGCTAGTAGGCTTCTTTTGGGATAATTTAAGTTTGTAAAAGTTTGTATTAATGTTTGATACTCAGTGTGAGTTTGAAATAGTTGGGATTTGAACGGTTTGTAATATATTAGTGTGTTTGGCTTGTGTGCATACTTTAACCTGTTGCGGTCCGTGGTAGTTGATAAGTAGGGTCACTGCATATATTATTATTATCTTTATTATTGTTATAAGCAGGTTATAATTAAGATGTGTGTGTGGACCCCAAACTTCTGACCCGGGTTTGGAGGGCGTCACAGGTTAGCTCTTCCTGAATGCTGGGATTTGAAGGCAACGACAATAAGAGACAACTACAATCTTGATGAAACAACTCTTGATGAAATCTATGGAATGCTCAAGACTCATGAGCTTGAGATGGAACAAAGAAGCAAGAGGAAATGAGGAAAGTCAAGGATAGTTGCTCTTAAGGCTGAAGAAGAATCCCCCAAAGCAGCTTCCTCAAAGAAAGACAAGGGTAAAGCTCTTTTCATAAAGTCTGATACTGAGTCATCAAGTTCTGAGAGTGATGATGACTCAGATTCTGAAAGCTTGCCTGAGACTGATGCTGATGAGGAGATGATGAAGCTGTGTGCTCTTATGTTGAAAGGAATCACAAAGATTGCATACAGGAAGTTCAGGAAGGGAAAGAAGTTTTCCAGGAAAGGCATAAGTTCTGATAAGAAGAATTTCAGAAGATCTGAAGGCAGAGGAGGAAAGTCTGACATAGGAGATTACACCAATGTTAAATGCTATAACTGTGGTGAGAAAGGCCACATATCTCCTGATTGCAAGAAGGTAAAGGGTGACAAAGGCAAGGCTCTTGTCACAAAGCAGAAAAGCTGGACAGATACCTCAGACTCTGAAAGTGAGGAAAACTATGCATTGATGGCAAATGCTGATAAAGAAAGTGCTGAGAGCAGTTCTGAAGCTACTGAAACAAAGGTACCTCAGACTACTTATGCTTTTCATACTGATGATATTAATGAGTTGAGAAGATATCTTAAAACTATGTTTGTTAGTTATAGAGATCAAACTTTAACATGTGAAAGATTAACTTCTGAAAATCTTGCATTTAAGAAAAGAAATGATTTCTTAGAAAAAGAGTTAGTCATGTTCCATCAAACTCAGAAGGATAGAGATGATGCTTTTTATGTTAGGGATGAAGTGCTAAAAATGAATGAATCTCTAAAAACTGAGTTAGAAAAGGAAAGAGAGATTATCAGGACTTGGACTAACTCTGGCAAAACAACTCAAAATTTGCTAAGTAGTGGAAACTGGAAAGAGGGCTTAGGTTATGGAGATGATAAGAATGATAAAGGAACTGAAGAAATTAAGCCTGTTGATAAGCAAAAGCCAAAGTTAAAACCTGTTAAGTTTGTAACTGTAAAGTCTGAAAATGAGAAATCAGAAGTTACAAAGGAATAAACTTCTGACAAACTAAAACAGGGAAAGACAGCTGAAGTGAACATAGGCTTAATGACAAAGAAGCAGCTTAAGTATAAGCTGAAAGATGTTAAGAATGCAAACAAGGTAAAATCACCTAGAAAAAATAGGAATGGAAAGGAAGGTGTGAATAAAAGCAATAATTATAAACCTGTTCCTGATGCTTCTAGGAAAACATGTCATAACTGTGGAAGTTCTAACCATCTGGCTTCTTTTTTGCAGGAAGAATAAGAATATTAACTCCTTACCTTCAAAATCAGGAGTTAAGAGTCAGTCTGTTAGATACAAACCATAAAATCCTTGTTTTCATTGTGGTAGTTTATGGCATTCCATTTATACTTGTAAGGAATATCATAGCTTGTACTATGATTATTATCAAATAAAACCTTCTTTGAAGAAAGTTTCCATTGTTCCTTCTAGTGTAAATTCTGATTCAAAGTCTGATAGTGTAAGTTCTGATAAGAAAAATGTTAACATAAACTCTGATGCTAAATCCGCTGCAAATGTTAACAAACTTAATAAGGCCAAAGGATCCAAGCAAGTCTGGGTCCTTAAAACTAATAATTAGTGGTCTTTGTGATTGCAGGGCAACAGGAAAAATATTCTAGTTCTGGACAGTGGATGTTTAGGACATATGACTGGAAATAAGGCCCTGCTATCAGACTTTGTGGAGAAAGCTGGCCCAAGTGTTTCTTATGGAGATGGCAACATTGGAAAAACATTGGGATATGGCAATATCAATCTTGGAAATGTCATAATTAAAGAAGTAGCTCTGGTCTCAGGACTTAAACACAACCTACTGAGTATAAGTCAAATCTGTGACAGAGGTTATCATGTCGATTTCTTTGAAGAACACTGTGAAATTGTGAGTAAATCTAAAGGCAAAGTTGTTCTGAAAGGATACAGGCGTGGTAACATTTATGAAGCTAAGCTTTCAACAAGTACTGATGGTTCTGCAATCTGTCTGATGAGTAGAGCATCAATTGAAGAAAGCTGGAATTGGCATAAGAAACTCTCTCATTTAAATTTCAACAATATAAATGAACTGGTCAAGAAAAATCTTGTGAGAGGACTGCCAAAGTCAGTATTTGCTCCTGATGGTCTTTGTGATTCCTGTCAGAAGGCCAAACAAAGAAAATCTTCATTCAAGAGCAAGACTGAATCATCAATTCTTGAGCCTTATCATCTACTACATGTTGATCTATTTGGTCCAGTAAATGTCATGTCTATTGCAAAGAAGAAGTATGCGTTGGTCATAGTGGATGAGTTCACCAGATACACATGGGTGTATTTTTTGCACACAAAAAGTGAAACTGCATCTATCTTGATTGATCATGTCAAACAGCTGGATAAAATGGTCAAAGATTCTGTAAAAAATTTAAGGAGTGACTATGGCACTGAGTTCAAGAATTTGATAATGGAAGAGTTCTGCAAAAACCATGGAATAAAGCAGGAATTTTCTGCTCCTGGAACTCCACAGCAGAATGGAGTTGTTGAAAGAAAGAATAGGACTCTCATTGAAACTGCACGTACAATGCTTGAAGAAGCAAAGCTTCCAACCTATTTCTGGGCTAAAGCTGTGCAGACTGCTTGTTTTACTCAAAATACAACACTCATTAACAAGCATGGAAAAACACCATATGAGATGGTGAAGAAAAAGAACCCAAATCTGAAATACTTTAATGTATTTGGATGCAAGTGTTTTGTTCTCAAGACTCATCCTGAACAGCTATCAAAGTTTGATCTAAAAGCTGATGAAGGAATCTTTGTTGGATATCCACTTTCCATAAAAGCCTTCAGAGTCTATAATTTGAGAACAAAAGTGGTCATGGAATCTATCAATGTCTCTTTTGATGACAAGAAGATTACTGGTCTTGAAGATTTCATTGACCATGATCAGCTGAGATTTGAAAATGAAGACTCAAATTCTGATACTGAAACTCCTGACAGTCTAAGTCCTGATACTGTAAACTCTGATGGATTAAACTCTGATGTTATTGAAACTATGGTAACTACGTCAAAGGAAGATGCACCTATGCAGGGGGAGCATACTCAAGATCCTACCACAGCTCAAGAAACATCAGAACATACATCTGGCTCTTCAAGTTCTGATTCGTCAAGTTCTGATAAGCCAAGTTCTGATAATGCTGAAAATCTAAATACTGAAGACTCCAACTCAGAGAGCATAGTTTTAGGGGGAGCATCAGAAAATGAAAATGAAGATAGCATGGGTAATGGGGGAGCATCCAGTTCTAGAGACAACCTTCCATCTGCAAGGAAGTGGACAAAATCACATACACCTGATTTGATAATTGGAAATCCTAATGCAGGTGTCAGAACTAGAACAGGTACTTCAAATGAATGTCTCTACAATTCTTCTCTCTCTCAGACTGAGCCAAAGAAAGTTGAAGAAGCTCTTCAAGATGCTGATTGGGTGCAAGCAATGCAGGAAGAGTTAAATGAATTTGAAAGAAACAAAGTATGGACCCTAGTGCCAAGACCAAAGAATAGATCTGTTGTTGGTACAAAATGGGTATTCAGAAACAAAACTGACAGTGATGGCATAATTATAAGGAATAAGGAAAGACTGGTCTCAAAAGGATATTCTCAACAGGAGGGAATTGATTATGATGAAACAGTTGCACCAGTTGCTAGGTTAGAAGCCATAAGGATATTTTTGGCTTATGCTGCTCACAAAAAGTTTACTGTCTTTCAAATGGATGTGAAAAGTGCTTTTCTCAATGGAGAATTGGAGGAGTAAGTATATGTTGAACAACCTCCAGGCTTTGTAGATACCAAACATCCAGATTATGTCTACAGGCTTGATAAAGGACTTTATGGACTTAAGCAAGCTCCTAGAGCATGGTATGAGACTTTAGCTCAGTTTCTTCTGGAAAGTGGATTCAACAGAGGAACAATAGACAAAACATTATTCTACCTCAACCATGGAAAGGACTTACTTCTTGTCCAGATTTATGTTGATGATATCATCTTTGGATCTACAAATGACACACTTTGCAAGAAGTTTGCCAAACTGATGCAGTCAAGATATCAGATGAGTATGATGGGGGAACTTAGCTACTTTATGGGCCTTCAAGTCAAGCAGAATAAAGAAGGCACTTTCATTTGTCAATCTAAGTATACCAGAAACTTGCTGAAGAAATTTGGAATGCAAGATTATTCAAGTACATCCACTCCCATGGCCACTGCAACAAAACTGGATAAGGATACTGGTAAATCAGTAGATATTACTGATTACAGAGGTATGATTGGCTCTCTACTCTATCTAACTGCTAGTAGACCTGATATCATGTATGCTACCTGTTTTTGTGCAAGATTTCAAGCAGATCCAAGAGAACCTCACTTAACAGCTGTGAAAAGAATCTTTAAGTATCTTAAAGGAACAGCTGATCTGGGATTGTGGTATCCTAGAGAATTAGACTTTAAACTAATAGGTTACTCAGATGCAGATTTTGCAGGCTGCAAAATTGACAGGAAAAGCACAAGTGGAAGCTGCCAATTTCTTGGAGGCAGATTGGTTTCTTGGTTCAGCAAGAAACAAAAGTCAATTTCCACATCAACTGCAGAAGCAGAGTATATTGCTGCAGGAAGCTGTTGTGCACAGATTCTTTGGATGAAGAATCAGTTACTGGATTATGGGTTAACATATTTCAAAATCCCTATTTACTATGATAATCAAAGTGTTATTGCTATGACAGGTAATCCAGTTCAACACTCTATGACAAAGCACATCAGCATCAGGTACCACTTCATCAGGGAACATGTGGATGAAGGTACAGTGGAATTGCATTTTGTTCCCACAGATCAACAACTAGCAGATATCTTCACAAAACCACTGTGTGAAGCTACTTTTACAAGATTGGTAAATGAACTTGGAATGGTTTCAGGTTCTTTATCTAAATCTACTTAGTCTTGTTCTGTGTTATCAGACTTTATGCTCAGTATTTACAGAATTAATCTCATTATTTATTTTGTGCTTAATTGATAAATGTTTTTAAGTACTGACTGTTGTCTGATATATATTTCTCAACTCTGATAAGTGATATATCTGTTTAAGTAATTATTCAATCCTATGAGGATAACTGTGCTAGATACTGACCTAGTAGTCTTCAATAAACAAATAATTCCATGTAAGAAGTAATTATTTCAGTGGAAATCTTATGACACTAGCAAATTCTGATAATTGAGCTTAGTTGAGTTTACTTTGTATATCTTATTACTAAGTCACAAATTAGAATAATGCTACTCATCTGTTAAGTTCTGATACTAGTAAAACTGCTGAATGTACTAAGTGCTGATAAACCTCACTTATCAAAAGAAAAAGCAAAAAGATCAAAGAATAAAATCAGGTACTCCTTTGAGATCTAGAGTAAAAATGTGGAAGGGACGACCCAAGTGCATTGCTGGTATTAAGTAAATATGCATTAGAAAAGCAAAATATTTTCTTGGTGACTTTTCACACTCTATGATTATTGGAGAAATACTCTGATAATAGCATAAATTCTGATAACAGTCGTGACTCACTTACACTGAGAAGCCACTGTAAAATAGAATTTCAAAAGATGCATAAAATTAGCACAAAACAGTTGAGGTGGACTCAAGCATGAACTCATTCATCAGTAGGTTTCAGGACAATGACAGCTCTTTAGCAAAATTTTAGTTATGCCTTATTTCTAAGATGTACTGAAGTGAATCAGACTTTACTCTTTGTCTGTTATTTAGCTGAATGCACACACTAATCACTTCATTTGAATGATGAAAATTTATGTGGAGGTCTATGTTATTTTAGATAAACAGTCACTGTGTCACTTTGCACAAATTCTGAGGACAAGTTCTAGTTACACGTTCTGATGATTAAGTTCTGAAGTCTATAACTCAGAACTTGTATGAGGATTTACTAAGATGGGCATTCCTTTTTTCGAGTTAAGAAATTATGTTCTGATGACTGTTAAGTTCTGGTATAGGTCTAAGTTCTGATTTCTCAGTCTAATCCTTTACTTGGCTTATCTGTGAATAAAATTTGGTAACAGTCTCAGTTCGAACTAGAATATGTTGAAGTGGAAGATTAATAGTCACTATGATTAGGATTAATGGTATTCGTACTTGAACAGTCCACTGTTACTTGTTTCTTGTGCGTTTTAAACCATGTTAACTTTTTCCAATGAATGTTATTCTTTTTCAAAGTCTAGGGAGACGAGGTAGAATTAATTCTACATGTCAGCATTCAATTTCTTTGCGTCTTCTGGCATTCTCTTGCCTATATAAGCAACCACTTCACATCAGCCTTCCCATCACACTTTTATCACAAACTCACTCTCGTTTTTCATTTATCATCACAAATGGCTGCATTTGGCTGGTTCTACAATTATGGTGATGAGACTGTGCATGTCTTTTTGAATGGAATTCCAACTCCATTCCCTATCACCAACATTCCTCACAATCTATGGATTCAATTTCCAGAGGTTATCAAACGTGATCTGGTGGCCGTTCGAAGAGAACTTCATCTTCATCGTCTTCGCCAGCAAGAGCGAATCATCCGACTCACCATTCTGTTTGTCGAGAGTAAGAAGAAGAAGATGACTTAATCTCGTTTTCTTCCTGTTTTTCTTCATCATCAGCTTTGTCAGGCTTCTTAGCTAGGACTAAGGCTGTTGATGTTAGGTTTAGAAGCTTAGGGAAAATCTTGTATAAGTATTAATGTAATTTCCATTTCATGAATGTATTGTCTTGATATATTAATGAAAGTTGTTTTTACTTCAAGATTTTGTCTCTGAGTTATTTTATCTTGTGTTGATAAATCCTGATTGATATTCTGATGACCTTATAAATTTTGTTTTATATTAAGTTCTGATTCATTTTTAGCACTTATCTAATTTATCTTGGTCATTTTCATGTGATTTATTTTCAGAATATTAATGATGCAGTGAAAAATAATTCAATCAGTGACAACGGTTTAAATTTTTAATTAAAACTATTTCTCTTGATAAATGGAACGGTTTTTCCTTGAAACTAGGCAAATGGGTAAGTAATGATTCCTATTTTCTCGAGCCCAGTAACTATCCGTTATTACTGCATGTCTGACAGGTGTCCAACGGTAACATTTTTGTTCAGAGTATAAGTACAACAGAGAGAGGATTTCTTTAATCTTTTATTTCCTTCGTATTTTTTTCTCTTTACTTACTTTTACTCTCTTTCTTCTCACGTTGGTTTTTCATACAGCCATCTTATCAAACACGTAACAGGCACTTTTGAATCTCAATTTTTCACATGGCACCTAAGGATTTAATCATTGATGGAGCTAAGTTTGTTCCAAACAACTACGCTGCAATTCTTGATCATGCTGAAGCTCCATCTGAATTGCATTTTGTGCAAGATCTTCTTGCACACAGTGAGATTGGGTATGCATTAACTCAGCCTGAAGTCTTTTCAAGTCAACAAGTTCTGACGTTTTGGCGGACTGGGCACTTTGATGATGGTGGTAAACATGGCACTCCCAGTATTGTTTTTGAAGTGGGTGATTCATCTTATGTAGTCACTCCTGGTACAATACGCAAAGCTCTGCATCTCCCAGACAATTGTACTTTTTCAACTCCAGAGGAATCAGCACTTCAGGAGTTAATGGCTGATTTGGGATATGAAAAGAGTTTGGCAAAGCTTGGGCAGTTAAAAAGGGCTAATATCAGAAGAGAATGGAGTTTCTTCTTTGACTGCATCACCAAAGCTTTTGGGAACAAATGTTTGAATTTTGATGCTATCCCAATTCTGAGTCAGCACATAGGGTATGCTATTATCCATCAAACTCATTTTGATTTTGCAACTGGAATAATTGGTTCTATTGGGGATAGGATGACAGAGGATAGAAATGTTGTCTATTTTGCTAGATTCTGTCAACTTATATATACTTTTTGTATTGATGAACCTCAATTAGTCAGTTCCTCAACCCCACCTTTTAGAGTTACAAAACGATACTTTAATGATCTGGTAAATGCTGATACAAAGAAAACAGTGGTTAGACCGTTACAGATTCCTCCGTCTGTAAAACAGATCCTAGTAAATGCTGATCCTGATACTTATAGATCTGTTTACTCTGATGTCCAACCAACCACAAACACCCAAAAACCATCATCCTCAGCACCTACCACTCATACTACTCAACCTACCCTCAACACTTATCTCAAATCCTATCTCTCTACTTCACAGACTGTTCAACCCTCGTCCTCCAAGCCAAAGAGGACAAAAACTATTCCTCAAACACCTCAAAAGAGGAGGAGGACTGTACTGAGAGATGAATCTGATACTGAGGAACAGGTTCCTTCTTCAGAACCTGTTGTAGGTGAAGCTGAGAAAGTGACTTCTCAGAAGGATTCTGGAATTGGGGGATCTAGGCTTCTCAAACGGCTTAGAAGAATGACAGTTCCTGAAACTCCCAAGGAATCCAAATCAACAACGAGATACAAGAAACAGAGGGCAAAAAGGCCAGTTTCAGATGATGAAGAGGAAGCAGCTAAGGAAGGGGATCAGGAATCTCTGATCTCACAAGACAAGGAATTTGCTCCAGTCACTTCTTCTCCATCAACTCCATCTCAGGAAGCTGTTTCTGAAAAGGCTAACACACCCTCTGTGTCTTCTATTGATCCAGGCACAAGTGCTGATATTGATGTTCAAAACTTGGTTGTGCCTGCAGTAATTCTCTTAGAAGCTCCAACAACAAGTATTCCTTCCACAACACCTGTTACTGATGCTGTTCAAACTCCAGAGTTATCAACAACACCTTCTCTGCATCAAGATGCTGATGATCAGAATTTAGGTGAGCATCAGGATATGGCTGTTGATTAGAACTTAGAACAAGATCAGCAATTAGAGGATGCTGAAGCCTCCATTGCTACTCACACTATTGTCTTATCAGAAGATACTGATTCTTTAAGTTCTGATGCTGCACATGCTGGAGATACTGGTGATGCTGCTCCAACTGCTCATGTTGTAGATACTGATGCAGCAGGTCCTTCCGGACATACTCCTCAATAGACTCTTCCTAAGTCTAAATTGGTTAAGCAGTTTATTACCGGGGAAGCACCAGTACCTTGGAGTGAAACTCCTGCAGGTCAGGAGTGGACTAAGGAATGGAACTCAGTTTCATGTGTTCCAACTGAAAAACATCTTGCTGAGCACTTAACTAAAGCTGATGTAATGTTAAATTCTGATGATTTAAAACCCAGCTTAGGGTCACTGCATTGAGTACTAAACATCTACAAGGTCTTCATTCAACTACTCATGCAGAGCTACACAAGATTCAGGAGAACTTTATCAAACAAGAAAAAGTTTGGAAAATTGATAAGAAAAAGTTCTTCCAACCTACCATTGACAGGATTGCTTATATTGAGAAGACTCAAGATCATCAACAAGCTCAGATTGATGAAATTCTGACAAATCAAGATTCTCAGCAATCGCAACTTACTGAAATCCAATCCTCAGTGGAATTACTTATTTCTCTTTTACTACCTGCTGATGCCAAAAAGGGGGAGAAGGTAATTAAGTCCAAATGCAAAACTAACAAGACACTGCAAGGAAAGGATGATGGAAATGATGACCAAAGATACTCTGGAATGGGTAGCGGTCATAGTCAAGGTAGAAGGTTTACATCAAGACAAGCTAGTCACAGGACAAGTTCTGATACTGGGAAAAGAATAAGTTCTGCTGCTGGTAAAAAGTTAAGTTCTGATGAACTTTTAGATCTTGATGAGGAAATGTCAAGACGGTTATTTCTTCAAGAAAATCCAGGAATGGACTTGGAAAGTTTAAAGGAAGAAGAAGCCAGACTTAAATCAGAGAAAGTCACATCCAAATCTGAAGCTTCTGATAAAAAGTCACTTCCAAAACTCAAAGGCATTGTGATCAAAGAAATGACACATACTGAAGCAACATTGGCTAGATCACAACCACAGATAGATCCAAGATCCAAGGGTAAAGAAAAGGTTGGTGAACCTATTAAGGTTTATGTACCTCCTGAGGATGAAAAAATTACTGATGAAAAGGATGATCTTGCTCTGACTTCAAGAAAAGTTCTCAAAACAACCTCTGACATGGCTCAAGTTGTTCAGAGTCAAGAAATTGTAAGTTCTGATATTCAAAAGAAGCAAGTAACCTCTGACACAGCTCAAGTTAACTTGATATCAGAAGATAGACCAAAGACACTCCTACCAGGATTCACTAAAGCAAAACAGACTCAATCTTTGAAGACTACTGCAAGTGGTTTTGAAGCAAGAGTAGTTACTGGAAAGGAAGCAAGAGATAAAACTGGATTGGGAAGTGCTGATGAAAGAAGAGTACACAACACTACCAATGATCCAACTTCCTTGAGTGAACCAGGTATTGGAGCAACTCCTGAGAGATTGAATCAACTGGAATCTGTACAGATGGTTTACCATACCTACTTGAAAGAATACATCATGTTGTATTTCATGACAGATGGTAGGGTTTATCATATAAGACAAAATGTCATTCCATTGAAGTAGTTTGAAGAATTGGAGCATGTACTTTTCTTACTTCAAGTGGATGACAGAATAACAGGGACTGCTGCAAACTACTTAAAAGAACAGATTCAGAGACAGAAAAGGCTTTATTCTGTTAAGTCTGACAGCACATATGTTCCAAAGTACAGAGATCACAATGGTGATATTGTTGATATGAAGCCTAATACTGCACAGATCAGAACATATCTTGGTATTAAGGGACTTGAATTCAATCTGGAGTCTGACAAAGCTTATGTCATAAGACTAGATCAGGAGTTGAGAAAAGCAAAGATTAATGATCTCAGAGCTGCAATCTTTCAAACTGGTGAAGTTACTGCAGAGCTTAAAGATGTCAAAAGGAGAATGATTGACGAACTCAGATATGCTGAGAAATGTTTGTTGAAGAACTATCTCAGAACAACTCCTGACATCAGAGAGATCAGATGATGAAGCCAAGTCGAAGATCTACAACTGCTTAAATTCTGATATTTGTACAGACTGAAGTTGTTATCAGAAGTTGAATATTGGTAAAGCTTTAAGGACTGTAAGTTGTAGTTATCTAGTCTAATTCTCATGCATTTGTACTTAATGTTTTTGACATCATCAAATATCTGTTAAACTTGTATATTATGCTAATTTACAAGTTGGGGAGATTGTTAGATATATTTGATAATGTCATGGCTAATATGTTTTATGTTTAGCTTTCAGATCTTACTTGAACAGGATAAATCAGTACTTAACTGTTGATCAATACTTATACTGGAAGTCAGGACTTAAGGATATCGGTACTTATGTTATCAGGAGATAATCATCAGAAGATAGATATCAGAACTTAAATGCTGAAGGACGATCAGATAAGGACAGTAGCTGATTAAAGGAAAGAAGATCAAGATAAACATAAGAAGAGATATGCATGAAGAAGGAATTCCGTAAAGAATGGAATACTTGGAAGAAAAGATATCTGATTGATATATTTTAGGAAGCAGAATTATATTCCATATCAATTAGCGATTATCTTGTAATTGTGTAGTATATAAACACAGACATAGGGTTTACACTATAAGTGTTATCATAATTCGAGAAGATTATTCATTGTAACCCTAGCAGCTCTCGTGATATTGTTCATCACTGAGAGGTAACAGTTCCATACTGTAACAGAGTTTATTGTTTCAATAAAGTTTGTTTTCTGTTACTTAAGTTCTTAAAGTTTGATTTGAGTGTACTATACACTGTATTCACCCCCTCTACAGTGTGTGTGTGACCTAACTGTCTTCATCGGCAAGTTTTTGCTTTATGATCAACTCCTCTTCACTGAAATTTACTTCACATGCTTTGAACAGTGATGAGCCAACCTTTCTCAGCATAGTTGGGACATCTTCATTTACATTTGTTTTTCCCTTGTCACCTTCAACTTTCCTGTTGTTTTTCAATACATCATAATCCAAGCCAATAGCTATGTTTGCACATGGCTTGTTCTTCGCATGGTACTAACTAACTAGCTGATATGAATTCCTGAATGACTTCAATTTCACCTCATTCTTCTCTATCTTTTCTCTTAACACGGCTTCTATTTCACTAGCACACTTCAGCTTGTTCTTTAGATATTCATTCTCCTGTTTGACTGTCTTAAGCTCCACAAGCAATAGCTCACACTTTTGTTTCTCACTCTCAAGCTTCTCATTAGATTTTGATAACCTACTGACCTCCTCAGTAGCTTCTAGTCTAGAGATGCACAAAAGGCCCACCAGGCCGAACTTTGACCAGGCCTTAAAAAGCCCGGGCTTTGACCGGGCCGGGCTTTTTCGGTTTTGACTTTGACCGGGCCGGGTCAGGCCGGGCTTTTCGAAAATGTCAGAGCCCATTTGGGCCCTCGAGGTGGGCCTCATCGGGCTTTTTTCGGGCTGGATCAGATCGGGCCAGGCTTTTTTCTAATTTAAATCAGATCAGTTTTATTAGAGATTCTGAAAAGGACATATGTTAGCAACTAGATCATCGTAAAAATATATTAGTTTGCATGGAATATTTTATAAAAACATTAATTCATTGAAAATATTTAATTCGGCAAAAAAACATGTTTATACAATAATATATTTATTCAATGTTATCCAAATATATATAGTATACTTACTATATCTTCTTTCATTAATCCTGCAAATAAAATATATAAATAATATTATTAATCACGAATATGTAAATATATATGTATTTAAAGTATTATTTATATTTATAGTAAATATAAATTCATAAATATATAAAAAAATATATTAGAATAATCAGATTTTAACCGAACTTTTTCGGGCTTTTAATCGGGCCGGGCCAAAGACCGGGCTGGGCTGAAGCCCCGGTTTTTAACCAGGCCGGGTCTGGCTTTGCCAAAAAATATAGGGCCCGTCGAAGCCCTAAGCCCGGGTTGGGCTTTGACCGGGCCTGGCTTGACCGGGCTCTGACCGGATCAGGACCGGATCAGGCCGGGGCAAATTTTTGGGCCCGGGCTTTTTGTGCATCTCTGGTTGCTACCATGCTAGTATGTATGTGGAACATTTCTATGCTCATCTTTTCAACAGTCTCCTTATACTGACTTTCATTTAAATCAGTAGTGGTAAGAGTTGGTACTAGTATTTTTGATGAGGATGACTCTCCTTGCTCCAAGGTCATGAGTGCATAGTTTCCTACTTCCTTATCATAATCATTATCTGAATCATCGCAACTTTTTCCTTCTACAATATAAGCTTTACCATGTTGCTTTCTCAGAAGAGCCTCATACTTTGCCTCCAATTCAAGATAGGCCTTGTCCTTTTTCACCTTCTTAGGCTTCCTACATTCTGTAGCAAAATGGCCCAATTTATCACAATTGAAGCATCTGATCTTTAACCTGTCAACAATCCTATTTTGTAGCCATTTTTGCTACCAGGGTTGTACTGTGCCTTTGCCTTCCAGCTGTTGTCCTTGTTGGATGTTTGTCCCTTATTTTTTAAAAAACTTTGGCTTCTTTATGCTAATGTTAGAGAATTTCCTTACTAAGTAAGCCATGGACTGATCTAACTCATCCAGTTCATCCAAGGTATAGAATTCATCCTCTTCAAGTTCAACAATAACTTGCTTCTATGGTTTCTTATTCTTTTGCTCATTACTTGAAACAACTGGAGTCTGGACTTCTCGTTCATCATCAGATGACTGGCTATCATTAACAACTAGTGCACTTGATCCATCTACAATGTGCCCTTAACCAGCACTTAAGTATTTTCTTTGGATCATTTCCCAGTTCATAGGTTTTTAGAATACCATACAAAACCCCCAGTATCATTCTGCTCAAGTCTCTCCCTTCTCTTATTGATGAAATATTTTGTTCTAGATGGTCAGGAAGGGTGAGCAAAAACTTCAAGTTAACCTCCTCGGCTTCATAGTATTTGTCATGAAGCTGCAAGTCATTAATCAGCTTATTGAATCTTTCAAAGACATCAGTTATACTCTCCTTTGGTTTAGCCATGAAACCCTCATACTGAGACACCCGTATTCTCCTTTGGTTGGATCTAACTTCCTCTGTACATTCACAAAGAATTTTTATTTTCTCCCAGATTTGTTTAGTTATGTCACAGTTGACAATGTTATTGTACATGACATTGTTAAGTGACTCTATCATAATTAATTGCAGACCACTATCAAGAGAAACTTTTTCCTTCTCAATGTCTTTGTATTTTGAAGGATCTTTAGGACCATAGTAAGCTGGGATAACCATGTCTCCATCTGTAGACTCTACAATCCTTTTCATAGGAATAAAAGGTCCATTTTTTAGATACTGGATGTACAAGGGGTTCGCCATCCTTAGAAACAGCGTCATCTTTTTCTTCCAAAAAGTGTAGTTAGTCTTATCAAAGGCCGGTATCTTTATACTGATTATTTTTTGTATTTATTCTTCCAAGATCTTGATCTGTTTACTTTCATATTTTTCTCTGATACCACTTGTTAGGTAATGAATACAACATGGAGGGGGTGAATGTGTTTTGGATATTTTTAAGGCTTTTTGAATGCTTGTTTCTTGGTTAACAAAGAAGATTAGAAATGCAATAATATTATGTTAGCTGAAATAAAACAATACACACAATATTTCAAAACTCACTTAATTTTATATTAAAATTAAGCTAGTGTTTAGCTACAAATCCTGGGTTCTTTGTGAGTAAAGAACTCGGCTTCTTCCTTAAGAGAGTTATAAGAAAAACTAGATCTTTTTTATACTTTTAAAAACAAAGGACCGGTATTTACTTTATGGATTAGTAAACACAGGTTTACAAAGCATGCAATAAGATGTACTAAACCATATTTTAAGTTATCTCTAAAGCTTTCCATTTCTTTCTTAGTGAATCTTTGCAAATCGTGTAGGTCTGTGACTTTCCTTTTTCAGTTAATCTTGGCCTTTGATCTTGCACTCTTTAAGCTGCTTTTGTAGACTTGGCAATCTAATTGATTAGATCGTTTATTGATTGATAATCTTGGATCTTTAGCTTTTCTGTATTTTATACTTGAGGTTCATATGGAGATCTCCAGTTTGATCTATAGAGAAGTGACATCTCGATAAGTATAATGGCTTATTGAGATCTTTGAGTTCTCTATAAGTGTCTTTGACTTGTCGAGGTCTCTGAGTTCTCTATAAGTGAACTTGTCTTGTCGAGGTCTCCAAATTTCTGCATGTAGGAATGACTTGTCGATATCTCAAAGATCTCTATATATATTTTGACTTGTAGATATCTCTGAGATCTCTAATGATATTTTGACTTATCGATATCTCCAATCTTCATATCTTCATTTTGACTTGTCGATATCTCTTAGTTCTCTAATGCAGAAATGACTTGTCGATATCTCAGAGTTTTTTAATGCAGAAATGACTTATCGATATCTCAGAGATCTCTATTTACATTTTGACTTGTAGATATCTCTAAGATCTCTAATGATAATTTGACTTGTCGATATCTACAATCTTCATGTCTTCATTTGACTTGTTGATATCTATGAGTCTTCTCTATAAGCTATTTTGGACTTCTCGATAAGTCATTCTGAAGTTCTAGAATAACTTCTCTATATGACTTGATCAGTGACTTGTAGATATCTTGACTTAGAACATTTTTCCCAAAACAGATTTATTCAACTCAAAGCTTCTTCACAATTTCTCTGAGATATGATCTTCTTCCAGAGTTTATTCTTAGGTTTGAGACTGTTTAAAGAAAAATACTCTAGTCTGATCTTTCACATTTTTACAAACTCAAGTAATACAATACAAAATACAAATTTAGATTAGCATACAACTAATTCTTAGGGTTGTTAATTTGACTTAGTATTGTTATGATACAGGCATGTCTTGCATGACAAGTATCCATAAATTTTTGTCATCATTTGTAATATTCTACTAAGGTTTTACAACATTTTTCATTAAGATTTTTGGAATCAACTTATCATTTTAATATTCTTCTACAACTTCTTCTTTCTGTTTAAATAACTTACCATCATCTTGATATTCTACTTTTTTTTATTTATTACCGTTTCTCCTCTTTCTCTTAAAATAACTTGCTATATTATATTTTCCAAAAAAAATCATATTTTTCTAATTTATCAATTTTTTGAGTTATTAAATATCAAAAAACTACAGCTACCTTATGTTCTGCTATATATTATTTTCGTTCGTAATATTCTCTTAAAGTTTCGACAACATCTTCCATTAAGATTTTTGAAATCAACTTATCATTATAATATTCTTCTAAAACTTCTAGTTTCTCTTTAAATAAACTTTACCATGTTGATATTATCCTAAATTTCTTTTTTTAAATAATTTCTTCTCATTCCCCTCAAACCAAATCATTATATTATATTTTTCAAAAGTTTTTTTTAATTTTTAGTCTAGGAAATATTACAAAAACAAGTATTTATAAATATTTATCATCATTCGTAATATTCTCCTAAGGTTTCTACAACATCTTCTATAAAGATTTTTAAATTAACTTACCATCATAATTTTTTTCTAAAACTTCTCCTTCTCTTTAAACAACTTACCATCTCGATGTCCTACTAAATTTCTTTATTTATTACTATTTCTTTTCTTTCTCCTTAAATAACTTACTATACGGGTGATAAAACAAAATACCTACCATTTAAGAATAAGTGCCCAAAATACTATATGGCGGGAGGGAGTGCCCAAAATACCCAGACATGCGTATTCCCTTTTTCTTTTGAGTTTTACAAAGAATACGCATGTAATACGCATGTCATCCATGTGTATTCACTGCTACAGTACATGGGATACACATTTTCAATATGCGTATTACCTGTTACCGTAGACAGTGAATATGCATGTTGAAAATGCGTATTCTTTGTAAAATTTTACAAATCTGAATACGCATGCTACACGTGGGTATTTTGGACAGTCCGTCTCCCCAGTGGATATTCAGGGCACTTGAAACTGGAAAGTGGTGTATTTTGGGCATTCTTTCTTACTATATTATATTTTCCTAAAAAATTTCATTTAATTTTTAGCAAATAAAATATTATAAAAACAAACATCTATAGATATATTTTCTCAATATTTTATAAAATCGATATATCATTATGTTACTTATGTAAAGTAGAAGACGAGAATGGTGAGGTGGCGCCTCTCATATTGTTTAATCTATTTATGTAATTTTTTCAAAATTTTATATTATTAAAGGGAAAAAATATTACGTTCACTATAATTGTGCGTGAAGGACGAACAACAGACACATATGACTAATAAATAATGTAATTTTATGATATTAGATTTGTGAAAAATAAGAGAGCGAAATCATTGGTAGTAAATATGTTTAACGGAGAACGACGTTTTAAATTTCTTGATTTATTATTATTATTATTCATAATTTCTGAATGACCGGGGATGAGATTAGAAATACAAAGAAGGGATAAAAATGAAACATAAAGCAGATGTGAATCGATGCTTAATACCAACCAAACAAACCCAGTAAATACTGCATAAAGCAGTGTCTGAGGCAGGTATACTGTAAGCAGCTTTACCCTCACTCCAAAAGAATGAAGAGGTTGTTTCTAGCAAGGACCTCCAGCTTTATATCTTAGCATGTGGTTGTGTTCACATGGACTTGCCTATATCGTGAAACTCTTCATCCATTTTATGTATTTATAACCCAAAGAATGATTTTGTATAAAATTGCTTTCTTTTCTAGTCGCTTTATTCGTAATTAGTGGCAATAGTAACTCTAAATCACACCGTCAAATCTGATGAGCAAAAACAAGAATTGAAACCCTAGATCTAGAATTCGTTTTGTCAACGAAAATGCTCAATTGAAGGTACCAATCGATAAAGAATGAAGCGAATTGGAAGAATTTAATAATAATTTGATTGATAAAGTATAATAGATGGATAGTAATTATTCTTCCAATATTTGACATAACTAGGGACTTTGGCCCGTGCTATGCATGTTTATTATCTGATATTTTAGAAACGTTAAAAAAATAAATACTCTTCCTTCTAATTATATTATCAGATAACAAAAAACTTATATGGATGCATCATATTCCTTCTTATAAATAAAAAGAATCGCAATATCGTAGTATGAAATGGACACCCCCTTAATAACGAACAATTAAAAAGCATATATATGCACCAATATCGTAGTAAAACACTTGAATAAATATTCAAGGATTTTCTTCTCCAAAAAGTTTTGAGCGTTAAGCAAAATGTGTAATAAGATTTTTTAATGGTTATATGTGTTATTAAGAAGAGACCTCAATAACAATCGAAAAACTTTGTTCAGTAGTATAAAATGTAGAATACCTCATTTATCTTGCCTAACAGGTTTAGGTACTCACAAAAATGTTGCATCTGAATAAGCAACAATAATTTGATATACTCTTTTTACTATGCAGAGTTTGATGGTCATATAGTTTGATGTCCAATTATGTAGAAGAGCATGTGTGTGTTCAAGTAGAGGACCAACAACTGGTTAATATAATTTAATTCAGTAGACTAATGAGAAAATACAGCGTGAAGAATTAACTATCATGGATTGGTGGCTAACAGAATGACGTCTTTCGTGAGATTGGTGGCTAGCGTGAAGTTGTATACCTTGATTTGGTTAGGAGCCTTCGTCTTTCGCCATGTATACTAAAACAGCCGCCATATCAAACAAAATATCAAACACTTAGAGTATATAAAATTGAAATTGTAAATTGTATAAAGTATGTAAAAAAAACTTACCCATTCTATTCAGTAGATTAAAAAATGAAGAATATATCACCAGCAACAAAAATCACCCTTTATCTATCTTCCCGAAACATCAAAAAATTAAATCGATTAAATCAAGATTAAAACAAATTCGAGCAACATAGTAATTAAATGAGTAATGCTAACGATTTAGAAAATACATGGCTTCTATACATATACATATAATAATGAGAAGAAGATTAGAATGAAATTATGAATTTAATTTTGAAATATATGTCAGATATTCAATAGCAAAGTAATTCAAAATTATTCAAGATTGATTCTTATTTTTGAATTTGATTCTGATTGATATGGCCTGTAATAAAGAAAGAAGAAGAAGATAATGATTATCAAGGAAAGTAATAATGATTTTTGAATTTGAATTACTGAAGACATGATATGTGGATCTATAATTGATTGGGTATAAAAACAAATCTATTTTAATAATATGTTTGATCTTTTTAATATTGAAAAGTGATTTTTTAATAATTTTAAATACCATTTAAGATATGGATAATCCATGGATCTTTGCATATTTGTATGGGAATTAGTTGATTTATGAAAATGGGTCGACCCACTGGTCAAATTTCAAAAATATGGGTCAAAATATTTACAAAAATGTCATTCTTAGTACAAATTTTTGGGTCTTTTCACTAGTGCTCATTAAGATATAATATATTCACCCACAAGTTTTAAAGATTGCTTTGGATATTTTAACCTGATTTTGGAAATTGATGCTTCGAACATGGTGCAGAATGCTTTGAATCCATGTTATAGGGAAACGAAATCGATGGAGAAAGAGGAGAAATTTAAAGGTTTTGCTTTTGAGTAGAGAGTGAAGAAACAACGTCCTTAATAATCTATCTATACTATATTATAATAAACGAAATATTAAAAGTTTGGTAGTCGGTCGGTCGGTACTCGCTGAAATTACTTTACTACCCTTACTTAATTATTTCATGTATTAAAATAATATCAATTTTATTAAATAATATATATTAACAAATTTTGGATAATATGGCTTAAGATTCCGATTATGAACTTTATAAAGAGTGTTATAAGCAGCCGCCGCGAGGGATAATTTCCTGAAGATATATACGAGGAGAAGAGTTGCATTCAACATTTACAGAGTAAAGTCTAATTCTGGTGCCTAAAAGATTGAGCACCATATCTAATTGGCTAAACTCCCCATCTTCAGCCTAAACCCTATTCGGCTATATGGCTAAAAATTTATGAAATTTTAATTAACATTTTCCGAAAAATTAGTTATTGATTCGGGTTAATTAAATTCTCAACAAAAATAGGTCAAGAATTTAATTTTTTTTACGGAAGTCAAAAATTTAGTTGGATGATTGCGTTTATTTAATTTTTATATATATGAATTAATTTAATATTTTATCTATATAATTTATCTATACTCATTTTTATCTATTTATATAATATATGAAATATTAAAAGTTTTTGTACGATACATGTATTTAGTTTTACAGGATTACACTTAAGGTAGATTTTATCTAATAACCCATAACTATAAATATTTTGAAATAATTTTTTCAAAATTAGTATTATACTCAATCAATGTTCTACATAATGAATAATTTTGTATCTCGCAGAAACTTATCCGACAAAGTTGTCTCTTCGGTGGAAGCTTCTCTACTAGTTGATACTATTTGATACCCAATCCAGCAATCACAAATCGGGTACAATCCTCTTATCAACATTAAAAATTTGGTTGGTCGGTTGACTAGTCGGTCAATTCCAATTTGATTTAGGAGTCAACTTCCTCTATCAATTTAAATTCTGATTCAAATATAACTCTAAATCAACTTCTTATTAAAAATTTAAATATTAATTTAGACTGAGATTTATATTATTTTGATTGATATTGAAGTCAACTAATTTTATTAATTTAAATTTTACTTAATTGAATTCTAAAACAATCTTTACTATAACAACCAATTTAAGTATTATTTAATAAATTGTAAAATAGATATTATAATATTTAATAAACTGCAAAATATATATTATAATATCTACCATATAGATATTATAGATATCTATAACTCTAATATCAAAAAATAATTTGTAACTCAGTATTATGACCTCGAGATAAAAATATGCTATTTTCATTCGTACTAAAACAGAAGTAAACTATTAATATGAGTTAAAATAAAACTTAAAGCAAACTAAATATAATTAGTTGCATTTGATTGATACAATGTGACTTGGGTTAACACAAAATAATAAATGTTATTGATCCGGTTATAAAGTTATATTATTTGAACCGGGGTAAAACAGAATAATAAAAGTTATCCATTCATGTTAAAAAGAATATTACTACAATTAATACAAACTAAACAAAATTGAAATTAAAAAAATATTATATATTAATAAAAAAATTAAGAATTCAACTCAAATTAATTTATATTATCTATTTATGCTAATATATTAGAGACAAGTTTTGTTATTAGTCGGTTTGGCCACTTGCAATTATTAATATATTTAAAGATTAATATTACAATATATAGTTATATAAATATAAATAGAATTATAATTTATATACATGCTTGTGGTTTAACAAAATAATATATACTATTTATTCGGGTTAAACAAGATTGTTAGGTAATGAATCACACACAGAAGGGGGGTGAATGTGTTTTTCTGATTTTAGGCTTTTCTTGAAAGATAACGGTTGAACAAAGTAAATTAAATCTTGTATAGAAAAGTGTTCATGCAGAAATTAAACTTGCACAAAATAAAGAACACAGATCTTCAAAACTCACTTAATTTTTTTTATTAAAAATTAAGACTCTTTACTACAAAATTTCTAAGCTCTTCGAAGTTAAAGAGCTCAACTTCTTCTCGAGAGTTTTACAAAAATTTTGATCTAAATTGTTACTTCTAACTAGAGGACCAGTGTTAACTTTATAGCTCAGTTAACTGCTGGTTTACACAGTGGATAATAAACATGCTATTAGCTTTTCTAAACTGTCACTTGTCATTTCTATTTATAGAAAAGCAAATCTTCCATTTCTGGCTTAGCAAATCTTTAGCATCCCGTATTTACTTTAATCTTACGGAAAAACAGTTAATCTTTGCCATTGATTTTGCACACTCTTCAAGCTGTTTTTTGTAGACTTGTCAATCCAGCTGTTGGATTGTTTGTTGATTGTTTATCTTGGATATTAAAATGATCTGTAATTCTGTACTTTGAGATTATACTTCGAGATCTCCAGTTTGATTATTTGAACACTTGATATCTCGATAAGTACAAAGGCTTATCGAGATCTCTAGTACTCCATAATGAGTTTGGCTTGTAGAGGTCTTCAGCTCATCGAGATCTCTAGTCTTCATAACTTCACTTGACTTGTAGATATCTCTGAGTTCTCGAATGGATATAGACTTGTCGATAACTCTGAGTTCTCTAATGAAGGAATGACTTGTCAATATTTTTTTGAGTTCTCGAGTAGCTTTCCTGACTTCTCTACTCTCGGTGGATATTGCTTATCTTTTGAGTAGATATTGCTCATCCGTCGAGTAGATGTATAGCTTGTCCGTCGAGTAGATGTTATTCATCCATCGAGTGGATATATAGCTCATCCGTCGAGTAGATATTGTTTATCCGCCGGTACTCTCTGGAGTTTGAATGACTTCTCGATAAGTCATTCTGGAGTTCTCGAATGACTTCCCTATAACATTAAATCTGTGACTTGTAGAGATCTTGACTTGGAACATTTTTCTCCAAACAGATTTATTCAACTCCAAGCTTCTTCAAAATTCTTCTGAGGCATGATCTTCTTGATCTTCTTCCAGATAGAATCCTTAGGCTTGATACTATTTTAGGAAAAAGACTCCAATCTGCTACTTTGCATTTTTACAGACTTTAAGTGTTACAAGTACAAAATACAAATTTAGATAACAATACAACTTACTTAGGGTTGGCCCCAAGCTTAACTGATTACTAAAAATAACTATTCATTAATCTTCCACTCAAATCATAGATGCTAATGACATTGTTAGCACCAGTAATCTTTTACATCATCTATTATATATTACAATCTCCCCTAACTTGTTCATTATGAAATTATGCACAAGTTCTGATTGATGATGTCAAAACTTTATCTAAATGCAGAACCCAAGAACCCAATTTTCCCATCTGATCTTCTTTTGTGAGTTGCATTTAGATTTATTCTTCCTTCTCCCCCTATCAAGAAAAGAATATTATTATCTGGAAATATCCATTAGTTGTTTTGGCATTTAGATATATTCTCCCCCTTTTTGACATTATCTTCATGAAGAAAGATCCCGCTAGATGCACATTGTTCAAGCTTTTGTCAATGTTCATATAGAACACTATCAACAGCTTCAAGTTTTAGTGAAGTCTGTAGTGATGAGTTTACCAAGTAGATTAGAATAGGAAAATTCTAAGCTCTCTGTTCTTTTGAATAAGTAGTCTCACTACTTCCCACTGCACTATCCTCATGACTTTTAAGAGTCAGAGTAACCTCACAAGGATTGCTAAATCCAGACACTCATTCTACCTCTCCTTTTGCCAGGAAGCATCCTGCCTCTCTTATTTTCTGTTTTTCTCTAAATCGTTTCTCTCATTCTCACATGAAAGGCTCAGTTGAGTTTGACGGACAAAAATAAGAGGTGGATAAGAAGAGTTGTCCGTGATCATATGATTAGGGGTAATCCATATAGGTCTAATCATACTCACTTCATCAGAGGAGTGAGTTCATAAATATTTGTGACTAGGATCACAGTTTGATTCACAGATTGCTCTGTGGTTGTGACAGTGTGTTGTACTCCACTTATAGTGGGAACCTCCAATTGAATTGGAGGGGATTTGACTGGGTTACTGTCATGTGCACCAACCTCAAACCCTTGTATGTCTTGTAACATACTGGCACTTGAATGTGCTATGCTTGCCTTTCTCATGACATTGTCATAGGCAATTGTTCTTCTAGCTTTGACTGCTAAGGCGGATTCTGCTAGAGTTATGAGGAGAGTTGTTCCTTCATAAGGAACCTCCAATTAAATTGGAGAGGATTTAGATAGCTCCCCCTCAGGAATACTACCCTCAAACCTTTCAGTCTGTGAGGACTGTTTTGCACATGAAGGTGCATTAGTGATATTCATGAAAAACTGATAAGTTTCCATGTTTGTGATACCAGTTCCTTTTTCTCAAACAACAAAACAACTGAAGAACATTTTGGTGATTATGTCCTTTTGTAAAACAGGTTCCTTTTGAGAGTTACCTGAGTGGGATTGTGTTTGAGTTTGTGTTTATGTTGTTATGCCTAGGTAAACTGCAGTTTGGTTTTGAAATGTTTTAGCTGCAGTTTTAGCACAAATACCTGTGAATTGATTATTTGAATTCCCTGTTGATGTCTTGTATTAAACCTGTAATGCATTGAACAAATGTATCTTTTTAGAGTATCATTAGACAAATACATTGTAAGATATTTTAGTTGCAAACATTATTGCAGAGAAGACAAAATTCAATATAGATATAAGCACATAGTGATTATTACACAAACAAGAAATTGCAAGACAAGAATCAGAACTTTCATTAAAAATGGAAACATAGTACATTAAGACATAGATTTAACAAGTAAATCTTAGTCCTAACTACTCTAGTTCGGGCTTCTTCTTCTCTGCCTCCAACCTCCTTTCCCTGCGCTCGTACGCTCTAGACATGGAGTTTGCAAGAGAAATGATTCTCTCCTGCAGCTCCAGAGTAGCAAGTCATTGATGCTCAGCCACCCTGGCTCGTCTCTCCTGCTCGAGAGAGACTTCCATCTCAAAGAAAAGAAAACCAAGTTGATTATCCCATGAGAGTTCATCAAAGATCTCTCGTGGAAGATCAAAAGGGCTGCATACGAACCTCTTGATGCAGATTTGAAGTCCAAAAGGGTCATAATAGACATTATTGTCAGTCAAGTATCGAGCTGGAAGATAAAACTGTGGTTGAATGTGTGAAAAACGGGGGCAGCCATTGGAGCGAAAAGAACAATAAGTGAGTTTTGAGGCTAAAATAGTTTGTTAGAAAGAGAGTGGTGATGAATGATAAAGATGGAGGCGTTTTTAATTTATAGAGGAAGTAAGAATAGAAACCAATAGACTCTTGAGTTGCCCGGATAATACGAATAATAAACACATACGCATATTGGCAGTTAGAAATGACTAGTTACTATTCCCAATGCAAGTACTCAAGAATATTAGTTTACTTTAGAGAGTGACTATTCCCCAAGCAAATAAGCCCGTACTCCCTACACAAAAAGTAACTCCTCCTATCAGCATTCAGTCAAATAAATTAACCACCATCAACATACTGAAAATAACATAAATAATGTACTAGTCTACTAACATTGGGCTAATCTATTTCCACGTATACAAGAAATCATATAAGCATGTAAATGTGTCAATAAGTCAGAGAAATTAGAACAAAGTATGTCAAAAGTATTTTTCTGAACATAATTTATGAATTAAATTTGTCCAGTTTTTCATACTTTTTGCTTCTTTTGATCTGTTATTTATTAAGTTCATATACTGAGGATATGAAGTAATAAATATTCAGTTTACTTAGAATTTTGAAAAATTCCAAGTTCAAATTAATCGAGAAGTCTGGGTATTTATAGTGAAAGTAGATGACTTTTCGAGAACTCAAAAATAGACATTTGGAGTTGTCTATCGAGAAGTCATTTAAAGACGTGAAGTACATGTCGAGAAGTCATTTTAAATTACTCTTATAGAGAACTCAAACTTGACTTATCGAAATGTCAAATAAATACCCAGCTTGTCCAAAAAGTGGACTGAATTAATTCTAACTTTTATTTGAATAAATTTGAAATAAAATTAGAATAAATTTTCCAAAAGTAATTTACCAAAATAATTTATCAGTTTATATTATTTTAGTTCTGAGTTATTGATAAGTCAAGAATTGTACTTGTACTTATCGAGGACTTACTCAAGAAGTCCTAAAATGACTTGTCGAGAAGTCAATTTATACTTATCGAGAACTCAGTTCGCTAGATACATTTGGTTATTGTAATTCTGCCTTGTGTTAATTTTATATATAAATGATGTAAATTAACAAATAAGCAGTTTACTCAGAATTTGAAAAATTCCAAGTTAATTGAATTTGAAAAACAAATATGCAGAGATTTCTGAAATATTTATAATTCATATTTCAGATAATTTTCAATTTAATCAAATTAACTTTGATTTACTGGAGATTAATCTGCTGCAAAATATTAGCCGAGTTCTTGCCATAGGATGAAGAATTGATCATTCCAATTTCATCTACAAGTCTAGTGAAAGTTGATTCATCCAAAGATTTAGTAAAAATGTCAGCTAGTTGTTTTTCTGTTGGTACAAAAATGAGCTCAATGGTACCATTAGTAGCATGTTCTCTAATGAAATGATACCTCACATCAATGTGCTTTTTCCTAGAATGATTTACTGGATTAGCTACTATAGATATAGCATTAGTATTGTCACACATGATAGGAATTTTGTGTAACACTAGGCCATAATCCATTAGCTGATTTCTAATCCAAAGCACTTGAGCACAACAACTCCCTGCAGCTATGTATTCAGCTTCAGCTGTAGAAGTTGATACAGATTGTTATTTCTTGTTGTACCAAGATACAAGTCTTTATCCAAGAAATTGACAGCTTCCACTAGTACTCTTTTTGTCAACCCTGCATCCAGCAAAATCTGCATATGTGTATCTAACAACTTCAAAACCAGTTCCCTTAGGATACCATAATCCCAAGTTTGGAGATCCCTTCAAATATCTGAAAATCCTCTTTACAGCCATCAAATGTGATTCTTTTGGATTGGCTTGAAATCTTGTACATAGACATGTTGCAAACATGATGTCTGGTCTACTTGCTGTTAAGTAAAGCAATGATCTAATCATCCCTCTGTAACTTGAGATATCTACACTCTTGCCCTTTTTATCCTCATCCAACTTTGTTGCAGTAGACATAGGTGTAGATGCAGGTGGACAATCAACCATTCCAAACTTTTTCAAAAGATCATTGACATATTTAGTTTGGATGATGAAGATACCATCACTTCTTTGGCTGACTTGAAGTCCAAGAAAGTAACTTAGTTCCCCCATCATACTCATTTCATATTCACTCTACATAAGCTTGGAGAATATTTGGCACAACTTCTCATTAGTAGAGCCAAAGATGATATCATCCACGTAGATCTGAACTAGCATCATATCTTCACCATGTTTCTTGTAGAAGAGAGTCTTGTCTATAGTTCCTCTAGTAAAACCATGCTTCAGTAAGAAATCTGACAGTGTGTCATATCAAGCTCTAGGTGTCTGCTTTAGTCCATATAGAGCCTTGAGTAACTTATACACAAAGTTATGAAATTTTGGATCCTCAAAGCCAGGAGGCTGTTGCACAAAAAATTCTTCTTCTAACTCACCATTCAGAAAGGCACTTTTGACATCCATTTGATACACTTTAAAATTTGAATGTGCAGCAAATGCTAGAAAAATTCTTATAGCTTCAAGTCTTGTAATAGGAGCAAAAGTTTCATCATAATCAATTCCTTCTTCTTGTGAGTAGCCTTTAGCAACCAACCTTGCTTTGTTTCTAGTAACTATACCATTTTCATCCATTTTATTCCTGAACACCCATTTTGTTCCAATAATGCTTCTGTTCTTTGGTGCAGGAACTAACTTCCAGACTTTGCTTCTTTCAAACTGATTCAGCTCTTCCTGCATGGCAGATATATAGTCAGGATCCAATAGAGATTCATCAATTTTCTTAGGTTCTACTTGGGACAGAAAATATGCATGTAGGTACTCATTAGCAGTTGCACTCCTAGTCCTCACACCAGTAGTAGGATCACCAATAATTGCTTCTCTGGAGTGACATATATCCCACTTTCTTGTGTGAGTGTGTTGACTTATGCCTTCATCATTTTCTTCATTATTGGTGTGACTGGTAGCTCCTTCTTCTCTTTCTCCCCCTAAGTTTGCGCCATCAACTTCAGGTGTTTAAGATGAGCTTCCATTTTCATGATTTTCCTATTCGGTAGACTTTTCATTCATCATTTATTGTGCAATACCTTCATCAAAATCACTATCAATGTTGAGGTTTTCAAATGCAAGGGCTTCAGCTTCATTGTCATCAAGGCATTCCAAGCCTGGACACTTGTCATCATCAAAGGTCACATCTGTACTTTCCATGATCTTCTTTCGATCAATCTATTAGACTTTGTAGGTTGTTCTTTCCAGTGAATATCCCAGAAAAATTGCTTCAAAGACCTTTGAGTTAAATTTTCCCACATATTCAAAATTATCTTTCAAAATGTAACACTTGCTTCCAAACACATGAAGATGCTTTACAGTAGGCTTTCTCTTGGACATGATTGAGTGGTGAAACTTTCCATATGCCTTGTTAATGAGATATATGTTCTGTGTATAACATGCAGTGTTGACAGCCTCTTCCCAGAAACTTGTTGGCAACTTGGCATCTTGTAGCATTGTTCTAGCAACTTCAACCAATGTTCAGTTCTTTCTCTCAACTACTCCATTTTGTTGAGCTGTCCTAGAAGCTGAGAACTCTTGAATACTGCCTTTGCCTTTGCAGAATCCACTTAATGTAGCATTTCTGAATTCTGTTCCATTGTCACTTCTCAGTCTTTTCACACAATTGTAATCCTCAGCCTGTTTTTATATCTTCTTAATGTGCTCAATTATGATATGTGGAGTTTCATCTTTAGAGTTCATGAACTCTACCCAAGTGTATCTTGAGAAATCATCCACCATCATAAGTGCATATATGTTCCTTGAAATAGATAAGACATTTATTGGGCCAAACTGGTCCATGTGAATTAGTTGCAAGGGTGCACTAATAGAATTCACAGTTTTTGACTTGTGACTAGATCTTTTCATCTTTCCTTTCCGACAAGCTTCACAAACTTCAACTTGAGCAAACTCCAGCTTGGGCATGTCTCTCACTAACTCCTTTTTGACTAAGTTGTTAATTGCCTTAAAATTCAAGTGAGACAGCTTCTTATACCATAGCTTGCTTTGTTCTTCTGATGCCTTGGTGTAGAAGTAGCAAATACCATCCTTATTTATTGAGTCCAAGTCTACAACAAACAAGCTTCCTTTCCTTGCTCCTTTTAAAGCAATTTCACCAGTTTTCTTGCTGATAAAGGTGCATTCTTCTTTGTTGAATAAAACTTCAAAGCCTTTATCTGCAAATTGGCTAACACTAAGAAGATTCACCTCAAGACCAGCTACTAGTGCTACATCATCAATGACAACATTTTCAGAAATAATCTTGACATATCCCATTGTGAATCCTTTCTTGTTATCTCCAAAGGTCACCAATGGGCCAGTTTTCTCCTCGAATTGTGATAGCAGGGCCTTATCACCTGTCATATGTCTGGAACATCCACTGTCAATGATTCATATGATTTTCTTCATTTTGCACTGCACACAATGAGATTCAGGTGTGTTCAGTTACAAAAGCAGTGTTGGGTACTTTCTTCTTGTTAACTGATTTAGCAGAAGTAGAGTGATTTGTTTCAGATAAAATAGGGTTCAATGATTGTTGTGCATTTTTCCTTTCTGATGTAGACTCAATTTGTGTTTCTCTTAAGTCTACTCTCAGTTTGTGACAACTCTTCATCACTTTCAGGTTACAAGGGATGCAATCAAACTTATCACAAAATGAGTAGGGATCATCTAAATCTGCTTCATTGTATTTGCAGGTTCATTCAGTTGGCTTACTAACACCCTTTTTACAAAGATGAGTTAGATGATTCGTAGAACTATATATTCCACACTTCTTTCCAGGAATGTCTACAACATAGTTCAGATTGTTGCTTTTGTTTTTCCCAATTCTTCTACTTCTATTTTTCTTCTTCTTACTTACATCTTCAATCTTGGTTTCTTTGACAGGAGTCTTGGCACTTTGGTTGTCCATGAGATTTTCTTCAGCCTTGGAAGATTGAATTGAATCTGCATTCTTCTTTTCATTATCCTCATCTACAATTTCTTGCTTGATAATCAATTCTTCTTCACTGAAGTTTACCTCACAAGTCTTAAATACTGGTGACCCAACATTTTTCAGCATTGCTGGAACATTTTCACTCTTTGTTAATTTTTCTCTGTCATCAGTGTTTTTCTTCTTGCTGTTTAAAGTATTGTAATCAAGACCAATGGCAATGTTTGTACATGGTTTATTTTTTTCATGGTACTGACCAACCAATTCAGATGCATTCTTGAAGGACTTCAACTTTACTTCACTTTTCTCCAGTTTTTCTCTTAGCACACCCTCAATCTCATTTGCACACTTGAGCTTGTTTTTCAGATAGCCATTTTCTTGTTTCAAGGCTTCAAGCTCCACTATCAACAATTCAGCTTCTTGTTTTTCATTTTCAAGCTTCTCTTTTAACTTTGTTAATCTGCTAACTTCTTCATTAGCAGCAACCATGCTTGTATGAATATGAAACATTTCTGTGTTCATTTTTTCAACAGTTTCCTTATATTGATTTTCATTTAAATCAATGGAGGTAAGGGTTGGTACTTGTGATTTAGATGAGGATGATTATCCTTTCTCCAAGGCCATGAGTGCATAGTTTCCAAGTTTTTCATCTTCATCATTTTCAGAATCATCCCAACTTTTACCTTCTGCAATATAAGCTTTACTTTGCTGTTTCTTTAGAAGAGCTTCATACTTGGCTTCAAGTTCAAGATAAGCCTTATCTTTCTTTGCCTTCTTGGGTTTCCTGCATTCCGTAGCAAAGTGACCTAGTTCATCACAGCTGAAGCACCTTATATTAGATCTGTCAACATATCCAATTTTGTTACCACTTTTGCTATCATAATTGTACTTCCCTTTCTCTTTTTAGCTGTTGTCTTTGTTAAAAGACTGTCCTTTACTTTTGAAGTATCTTGGCTTCCTTACTCTAATTTTAGAGAATTTTCTATCTAGATAAGCCATTGACTGATCTAGCTCATCTAGTTCTTCAAGAGTGTAGAACTCATCCTTTTCCAATTCTAGTATGACTTGCTCCTGTAAATCAATTGTTCTCTACTCACTTGTTGAGACAACTGAGGTATGAGACCTGAGTTCATCATTGGATGTTTGGCCTTCATTTACTATTAAAGCACTTGAACCATCTATAACATGTCATTGGCCAGATCTCAATGATTGCCTTTGAATCATCTCTAGTTCATAGGTTTTTAAAATTTTATATAGAACTTCCAGAGTTATCCTGTTCAAGTCTCTCCCTTCCCTGATTGCTGAGATTTTCTGTTCCAAATGATCCAGGAAGAGTAAGCAAAAACTTTAGATTCACCTCTTCAGCTTCATAGTACTTTTCATGAAGTTGCAAGTCATTTATCAGCTTATTAAATCTTTCAAACACTTCAGTAATGCTTTCCTTGGGCTTAGCCATAAAACCCTCATACTGTGAAATCAGTATTCTTCTTTGATTAGATCTAACTTCCTCAATTCCTTCACAGAGTATTTCAATTTTCTCCCATATTTACTTAGCAGTGTCACAGTTGATAATGTTGTTATACATCACATTGTCAAGTGACTCAATCAATATCAATTGTAAGCTGCTGTCCAGGGAGACTTTCTCCTTTTCAGGGTCAGAATACTCAGATGGATCTTTAGAAGCATAATGAGCTGGTATGACCATGTCTCCATCTGTAGATTCTTCAACGCTCACCATAGGAAGGAAGGGTCCATTCTTGAGGATTCGAACATAGAGTGGATTGGTCATCTTGATTTCTTTTTCCAAAGAGTGTAGTTAGCTTTGTCAAAGGTAGGGATTTTGATGCTACTGATTTTCTGTGTATTCATTCTTCTAAGATCTTGAATCTGTTTTCTTTCAGATTTTGCTCTGATACCACTTGTTAGGTAATGAATCACACACAGGGGGGGTGAATGTGTTTTTCTGATTTTAGGCTTTTCTTGAAAGATAATGGTTGAACAAAGTAAATTAAATCTTGTATAGAAAAGTGTTCATGCATAAATTAAACTTGCACAAAATAAAGTACACAGATCTTCAAAACTCACTTAATTCTTGTATTAAAAATTAAGATGCTTTGCTACAAAATTTCTAAACTCTTCGAAGTTAAAGAGCTCAGCTTCTTCTCGAGAGTGTTATAAGAATTTTGATCTAAATTGTTACTTCTAACAAGAGGACCAGTGTTAACTTTATAGCTCAGTTAACTGCTGGTTTACACAGTGGATAATAAACATGCTATTAGCTTTTCTAAACTGTCACTTGTCATTTCTATTTACAGAAAAGCAAATCTTGCATTTCTGGCTTAGCATATCTTTAGCATCCCGTGTTTACTTTAATCTTCCCCTGTCAGTTAATCTTTGTCATTGATCTTGCACACTCTTCAAGCTGCTTTTTGTAGACTTGTCAATTCAGCTGTTTTGTAGACTTGTCAATTCAGCTGTTGGATTGTTTGTTGATTATTTATCATGGATATTAAACTGATCTGCAATTCTGTACTTTGAGACTGTACTTCGAGATCTCCAGTTTGATTCATTTGAACACTTGATATCTCGATAAGTACAAAGGCTTATCGAGATCTCTAGTACTCCATAATGAGTTTGGCTTGTAGAGGTCTTCAGCTCATCGAGATCTCTAGTCTTCATAACTTCACTTGACTTGTAGATATCTCTGAGTTCTCGAATGGATATAGACTTGTCAATAACTCTGAGTTCTCTAGTGAAGGAATGACTTGTCGATATCTTTTTGAGTTCTCGAGTAGCTTTCCTGACTTCTCTACTCTCGGTGGATATTGCTTATCCGTTGAGTAGATATTTCTCATCCGTCGAGTAGATGTATAGCTTATCCGTCGAGTAGATGTTATTCATCCATCGAGTGGATATATAGCTCATCCGTCGAGTAGATATTGTTTATCCGTCGGTACTCTCTGGAGTTTGAATGACTTCTCGATAAGTCATTCTGGAGTTCTCGAATGACTTCTCTATAACATTAAATCTGTGACTTGTTGAGATCTTTACTTGGAATATTTTTCTCCAAACAGATTTATTCAACTCCAAGGTTCTTCAAAATTCTTCTGAGGCATGATCTTCTTGATCTTTTTCCAGATAGAATCATTAGGCTTGATACTGTTTTAGGAAAAAGACTCCAGTCTGCTCCTTTGCATTTTTACAGACTTTAAGTGTTACAAGTATAAAATACAAATTTAGATAACAATACAACTTACTTAGGGTTGGCCCCAAGCTTAACTGTTTACTGAAAATAACTATTCATTAATCTTCCACTCAGATCATAGATGTTAATGACATTGTTAGCGCTAGTAATCTTTGACATCATCAATTATATATTACAAAGATTATATATATATATATATATATATATATATATATATATTGATCCCGGTCTTAAATAAACAATAAAATTAAACTAATATAATTAGTTGGATTTGCTTTCTCGAGTTCAAACAAAATAATAAATACTGCTAATTATGCTAAAACAAATTATACCATTGAATAATAAATACTCCTAATTTGGTTAAAAAGAATTATACCATTGAACTGGGTTAAAACAAAATTAAAATTTGAAAAGTAATTCGTTTGTTGGTACAATGTCATTAGCCTAAAACAAAACAATATATATTATTCATCCGGTGAAACCAAACTAATATTCATTACGGGCTAAAATAAAAATTAAATATAAATAAATATAATTAGGTAGATATGGTTGATATAATGAATATGGGGTTAAAATAAAATAATGTATAATATTGATATGTGCTAAAATCAAAAGTAGAGTCAAATTAAAGACAAATAATATATTATAGATCAGGCTAAAATTAAATTATAGTTTACTTAATTCGTGGGTAGGTATAATATAGACTTAAAAATGAGTGTGATAATAGGTACCTTCCCCTCATAACCCAAACATAAAAAGTTTAATAGTTAGTCTGTGTATACAATGTTTGGCTTTATATAATTACGAGTTTTTTTCAACTTAGTATTCATACTACTTTATTAAAATGAGACTCGAGAAAATTCTTAGTTGGTCTAATAGTTTCAGGCTAGAACAATTCAATATATAGTACTCATCTCAGCTAAAGAAATTAATACAATTGATCTCCGATAAAGCAAAACTAATATCTAAAAACAATTAGATCAATTTAAAAAATAGTAATACTTGATATCGACTAAAATAAAAAATATACCATTGATTTGTACTTAAAAAAATAAATTAAAATAATATGAAGAGAGTTAGTTCAATTTTGTCGATATAATGGGATTAAGGATATTACAGAATAATGCATACAATTGATTCGGGCGAAAACAATACTAAAATCAAACTAAAGATATATCGTATATTATTGATATGTGCTAAAATTTATTTTTTAATTAAGATATAATTATCTTTTATAAACACACGTACACATATCAATTAAACTGTATCTTTCAATTATTAATATTTTTGGAAAAAACTAAAATATCACTTATTACAAAAATATCACTAACTCATACGTGCTAAATGTGTATATATGTAATTATTATAAAATCATATTTATTAAAATTTTAAATAAACAAAAGTTCATATCTTAAAAATTTCTCTTTAAATTAAATTTAAATATTCACAACAATTCATGTATCGCACGGGTTTTAAGTTAGTCCTACCTAACACCTAAACTACTCATATATTATCTTGCTTCAAATAGGTAATTTTATAATATTGTATAATAAATGTGATCTAAATATATACATTTCATATATTTTATAAAATATTGACCTAAATATCTTATATTTTTATTTATTTATTTATTTAATAATATTTATATTAATATTAAATATTACCTAAAAACACGACACCAAAAAAATGTACACGAACACGAAAATATATGAAACATGAATATGTCGGATTTATGTTTGACTTTCAAGTACACCAACACGAAAATACGTGACATGAAAGTATACAACACAGAAAGAAAGCAAGTAGTAGACAACTAGAGGACATGGACATGGTTAGTGTTGCAGGAGTCTGTAATTTGTATGTTTATTCTCGTTCCTAATTAATTGGACAAACTAGTTAATTATAGGCTCACAAACCACAAAATAACTCTTGACCATCAGCAAGCCAGCGAGATATTTGTCGCCAAATTGGGCAAAACAAAACCATGGCAGAGAAAGTCATTAATGCGGCGGCTAAGCAACATGGGAAATTTTGGTTGGTTGGCAGCCGTTGACATTTTAAATTCCCGTTGTTTCAGAAATTGAAATATCAATCCAGCCGTAAAACTGGACAAAGACAATGATCAAAACACCTACCTTTAAACTCTGTCCGCTGGTAAATAATAACAGAGAGCTCTCATGATCTTCTAGCCATTTCTCTACAGTCATGTCCATACAACTTAGCTCTCATTTGTTTGCAGGCAATCCCATAATATCCAAAACACCTAAACCAACTGACTCTGTTTCATTTTCCTCTGCTTTTCAAACCCTCAAGGCATACTTTTCTTCTGATCATGATACTCAACATGCATCTTCTAATTTTAAGGTATTGCCTTTTAGAAAGGGTAGGCCTCTAGTAAGTTCTTCGGGTGATTCGGTTCCGATTTGGCATCTGGGCTGGTTGAGTTTGAATGAATGCAAGGTCTTCTTGGAAAAATCTCAAGTCAAGTTGACTGAGTCTTCATTTGTTTATTTAGGTTCAGATTCATGTGATGATATTGTTTATTGGGCAATTGATGTGTCTAAGGCTGGTGATCTGGAGAATGAACTTAGTAGTAGGCAGGTTAGCTTTGTGGATGCGATGAGTTTGATGGTTGCCACTGACTGGGCTAACCACCTAGTTCTGGCTGATCTTGCTATTGCTGGCCAGGTATGCTTTTTATTTACTGACAATCTGATATCAATTTCATAATTACTAATAATTGTTTGAGTCTGGAGTAGGTTTGGATCATAACATCTACTTTGGATTTTGTTGTGTTCATAAACTTGTCAATTTTGTGTTGCTCGTAAGTTTATTGAAATTTGGTAAAATATAATACGAAACTTTAGGTTTTGAAATAATCTCTTCTATTATATAATAGCACAATGTTTTGTGAGAATCGAACTCGGGTTGCTTCGTTCTTTTATACAACCTCATACTATCACACCATATTTTGACACATGTGAGTGTGCTAGAGTAAAGATAATTACTTGAATTCTGCAAAAAAATGATAGTTACTTAAATATTTGTACAATTAATTTTAAAGAACTGAATTTCAGATATAAAGTTAGGCATAATACATAAATGGATTATTATTTTATTTATTATTATTATTTAGTTTGAAAATATATCTCATATATTTTTAACAATTTTTTATTATAAAAAGTAATTAAAATGTATATATATAATTTTTAAAGAAAATATTGAAAAAAAATCGCCTATATATAAATAATCTAGATTGGTATTAAATATTTAGATAAGTTCGAATTATAATGAGTCAATGAATTTTAGTTTATTTTGAATTTGAAATCAGAATTTGGCTATTGTTCAAAAAATACTCGAAATTTGACTACATGACAAGCCGAAAAACATTGTCACATTCTACGTTTAATAAATTTGAATTACAAGTTCGACGAGAATATCTTACCAATAATGTGAAATTTTTTGATATCTTATATTAATATAAATTAATGTGTTTGAGGTATTTATAGGATCCATTCAATTGATTATTTGTATTAAAATTAGTAATTTCACTGATAGCGCAATAGTGTTTTGGGACTTGTACCGATTTTAAAAATATTTGAAATTTGATATGAGATCTCACGAGATTTGTTAAAACTATAATGATATATTAAATCGATTTATTTTTCATTTTTTACTTTAAAAAAACTAGCATTTTAAAAAGAATTCTTTTAGATAAACAATATTTATTGATCAAGATAATATTGTACAAATATTTTGAATTATTTTAATATTTTGAATTATTCAAATAAAAGTTATATCTATATTATATTGTAGCATTTGATTTAATACATTTTATACTATTTAAAAAATATATATATATATTGTTCAATAATTTGAATGAATTAATCAGTTCAACTAATATTTATAAAACTTTATCGAATTGAAAAATATTTAATTTTAGAAAAATAGTATACAATATTATCAAATTATTATATGAAGAAATATTAGAGTTGTAATGAAAGAAACTTAAAAATAGTTTAAATAACAATATAATTACAATTTTTCCTTCAAATTCTTGAAAAAAATCATGAACATCAATAATAAGTCTTACAATATATAATCTATTTTTATGTTACATGATTGATACTCGCGTAAAAAATAGATATGGATTGTTTGTCAGTGATAATGTGAATAGCATATATAAATTATGGCAATTTATTTATTACATAATTTAAATTTTTGAATAATTATAAATACATGTTATTTAAGTAATCAATTGCCTCACTAGATATTAATAATGATTATACATGTACATAAATCAGATATTTAGCGTATAAATAATTGAAACCATCGTAATTTTCTAAGAAATGTAACATACGATAATTCACATGCTAACATAAACACATATAACTTAATCTTATTTTGTTAAGAGTAGTGTAAAAAAACTAACATTTTTCCAAACATACATACGTTAAATTTCAAAAACTAACATTTTTCATTAAAATCGACTTTTATATTAACAGTAGTGTTGTAAATTTTATATTATTTTATATTATGATTGCAAGTAATTCTGAATTCAGTTATTCATTTTTTATCTTTTTAAATTGAGTAAGTTAACTGTAAGTTAGTATAGAACTCGGTAATATAGACCAGTTATATAGTTTATTTAAATAAAATTCAAAATTTTTGATAACTCAGTATTCAACATATATGTTAGTTTTTAACTTTTTTTTGTAAACATACCAACGACATTCTACATATTAACTTTATTTGTTTCATTTTAAACGGACACTGACTACTACATATATTTTTCTTAATAAGCTATATTGGAAACGTCGTGTAATTTAGTAATGTCTTGTATGAAAATGATACACACATAAATACCTTACACATTGTACCACATTTACAAATAAGAATATAACTAAAAACATTATAATTGCATGTATAAAAAAACTCTAGAAAATGACCGTACTGCTTATTATGCCAGTAAACTAAAACATTGTGAACATCATTTTTCATATTCAACTGGAATTAGGTGCAGAGATAGAAATTCCACATATGGGAATAGGCTCTTTACCTAGGGAAGGCTAATTAACTGCTGCGCTATTAGTTTAAAAATGTGTACTGTATGTCTGTACCTTTATTAGGTTATTGTTGAGGTTTATTTAACATTAGAAGAACAATAATGTTAAGAAAGTAAATACCATAAATATGCAGTGATATCCAGCTTTTGTGGTTGCGTTTCGACTACCACTAGACCTTTGATCCTTAAAATATGTTCTTTCATCTAGATTTATGGAAATATATTCTTAGATACTCTAATGTAATTCACAGCCTGATTATTGACAATTTATAGTGCCAAGTTGGAAGGTTTGATAATCAACTGCAAGTTAGAATTTAATTTTTAGTCTACTGTAACTAAAACTTTGAACTACTTTAAATGTGGTAGGCTGATGTTATTAAATGAGCAGGTTTATCTACATTTAGATATTCTTTATAAGTACTTATATACCAGCTAGTGTGAAACATAAAAGTTCTGGAACCATTGCATCTACATCTTCATTGATGACTTTGAATCAGGCTAAAGCTTTGTTGGAGTGGCATATTACATCACAATTTTGCGGGAATTGTGGAGAAAAAACTGTGCCCATAGATGCCGGGAGACGAAAGCAATGTACAAACGAGTCCTGCAAGAAGAGGTTTTACCCTCGAGTTGATCCGGTAGGATGATTTTCGAGTTTCATTAGTTTGACTGCTTTCGGCATCTTGATTTTCCTGGACTTCTAAATTTTTGCTCTCTGCATCTGTCATTCTGCAATCAGGTTGTTATTATGTTAGTCGTAGATAAACAGAGAGACCGTGCACTTCTAAGCAGGCAGTCAAGATTTGTGCCACGAATGTGGAGTACTCTGGCAGGGTTCATAGAGGTATAGTTCTCAACTTACTTTTAAATCAGGGAATCCACATTATCTATTTTTTGAGGTCCTTTATGACCTAGAGCGAGCTTCTCTTTATTAAGGTAGTCACTCTATATTAGATTGAATAAAAAACAAGGAACTTAAAATTGTTAATTGTTTGTTGTTTGTGTTTTAGTAGATGTTATTCACCTGTAATATATTCATGTAATTTATTTATAGTGAATTGACTTCCCCACACTCCACTTCTGACTTTCTTATATTAAGGCTTGAACCTTCGCCCTCCCTAAAAGAGGGTGAGGAGCTCTTTGGTAAATATGTAAATTGTTTCACTGTGAGAAAAAAAACATAATATATTAAATGATCCACTTTCTTTCCACAGCCAGGTGAAAGCTTGGAAGAGGCAGTGAAGCGTGAAACATGGGAGGAGACTGGTATTAATGTCGGAGAAGTTGTCTATCATAGCTCTCAACCTTGGCCTGGTATTAAATACTTAGCTTTTCCATTACATAATTTATGCACATCAGTAGATGACACAGTAGAGTAGGCAAATCCTGCCAATGTTAGGTAAAAGCTTCAGATGACGAAGTATATATTTGTTATTCACTCAACTTAGCTGTGAAACCTTTTATCTAAATTGAACGTAGATTTGAATATAACCATGTATAAAATTATGAGAATTTGTTTTTCTCCATCTCTATACAGCTTCACCACTGTACTGTATTGTCTTGTATGGTTGCATTTTTAGAGCTTCACAGGATAGTCAGAGTAAGTCGAGAGCTAATAATATCAAATGACAAACAAGACTATTGAAGCACTGCCTTAACAAAACCTTCAAGAAGTTGCTCTTCTAATAAATTGTAGTTTGGTAAAATTTGTAAAGATATTTGGATGTAAAATCCCTGTCAGTTTATTCTTTTAAACACAGTTTGCACCTGCAGATTGTAGTTAGAGGTGATAGATTCTTTATCACTTTGACAAAAGTAAATACAACTTTTGTTACATCAGTGATCAGAATAGCGCTTCGAGTATGTATCATAGGCACTTCTGTTGAACAGATAGCAAATAGGCCGGATGTCAAGCTTAAGTAAAGCCTTGATTTGTAAATATGCTGTAGCCTTCCTTGTTTCTGTTTTATACCTCTTTCCGTTGATTAAGGAATGTGTGCCAACTAAAATTCTATTCAAAAACTTAAATTGCTTTTCTTATCTTTATTTCTACTTCTGATTATATGCGAAAGAATTAACTGAGAACACTTCAAGAGATGATATTCACTTCGTGGAATTTTGCATGGCATCAAAATCTTGTTTATACTTTATATGCATATTTGCTTATTTTGCAGTTGGGCCTAGTAGCATGCCTTGCCAGTTAATGGTTGGTTTCTTGGCATATGCCAAGTCGTTTGAAATAAATGTGGACAAGAAGGAGTTGGAAGGTAATATAATTACTCAACTTTTATTTCTTTAACCTCCCCCTTCCCCCTCCCCCTGATGTATATTTCCACAGTTTAACTTTTGATGGTTGTTTATGTTGCCAACTATAGTTTATTAACTCATGAAAAGTGGATGACATCGTTACTAGGATTTATCTGTAGTGACTAGTTGTTCTACATGGAGCTTACTATATTTCAGCGGGTTCTGCAAATATACTCTTTTTTAACAAAACAAATCGCAGCTTTATATGATTCTTGATCTCTTGTTAATATAATCTACAAGTTTATCCTGTAATGTACATGAAGACAGTACTAATACACTAAAACCTGTTTTTTTACAGGCATTTTACAAGATAATTACCATGTTCAAAGAAAATATAATTTTCTGGCCCCAAATAAAGTTATATATGTATACTGGAAGTAACAATAGAAACAAACAAGTAACACTACTGAAGCAGACTATGATCTATATCTTGTAGTAAAAGTTTTTCTTTTGATTATAGTTCTGAAATTATTGTCCTTCAGGGAATAGTTAGTAGGTCTAATGTTTGTTTCCTTTTGTATTTTTTTAACAATGAGATTTTATGTGCATAGATGCCCAATGGTTCAGTCGAGAAGATGTAGAGAAGGCTTTAACATTTGTTGAATACGACAAGGCGCAAAAGACAACAGCAGTGAAAGTGAACCAGATGAGCAAAGGAGTTGAGAAAAGTTTTAACCTATCTTTGGACTTCAATATGGAAAGTGGGGAACTTGCTCCGATGTTTATCCCGGGACCATACGCGATTGCTCATCACCTAATATCTTCTTGGGTCAATGAGGTTGGAATAAAAGATGCAGAAGGACACTCTTTAAGAACCTGATAGTTCTGTATCTGCATTTGTCCTCATTTCAATTCATTTTCATCTACTTGCATAGAATGACATTATATAATTTCATAAGCAAGTAGTCTATTGTATTTTTTTGAAACTAATATAAGCTTTGTAATTGTTCTCCCTCCTATATCATATAGTTAATAACATCACGAGATTAATCACACTGTCTATAAATCTCCAAATCTAGTTGTTTTAAGTACCGGGCCGTGCCATTCAGACTTGTAGTTCTTGGGCTGCTGATTTTATAGTACTTGATATCTGCTGTCATGCAGACAAAATCACTCGTGTTACCACTGCAAGTTTTGGATTAACAAAGATAAAATAAGTAAATATATTCTCTGTGCAATTTTTTTTATATAAATTTAAAAGGGTGGTGTACTTAAAAGGGTGGTGTACGGTATCAGAACCAAAATTTGGAAATAACCCACATTTTTAGTTCCGTCCCACGGTGTAAACCTCATCCAACCACCGGCCAAAATTGAATTAGTGAATTAGTGATTTTGAAATATATTTGAATCAAACTAAGGTTTTTGATCTTCATGCACCACTCCAAATTTGAGAACCGATACACAGAAACTAAGCTTGCAAAAAATGCTCGTACTAAAGGATTGGTAGAAAACCAGATCAGACACATAAAACTTGCACACAGTTAGAGCACCCTTCGAGAACCTTGGCCATTTCATGATAAAATAAAGATATAGTACATATGTTAAAAATAATTTATATCATTTAAGTTAGGACGAGCATCAAATTTTTTACCAGATATATTAAAAAGTATAAGAATAATATTCTCCGAGTAGTAAAATTTTATGAAAAGAATTATGATATTATCTCATGTTAAAAGAGAAACACGTGTCTTTCCTAAATAATACTCCCTCCATATCTTATTACTTTTCTCGTTTCATATGTCGGGACTGTTCATAATATTAGACAAATTATTAATTTACGCCTAATCGGTAAGTATAGATATAGTTATGAGTGATTTTGTTTGATTTATATTTATAAGTATTTTAATACGATAAAATTTTTATATTTTATATTAATATGAAAATAAAGATATTAACAAACATGTTAAAGGTACGGAGAGAGTAGTATTAGGCTGTAGATCCTGCAGACAAAGTAGTATTGAAGTGAAAAAGTTGAGCAAAAAAATAATATTGAAGTGAAAACAAAAAGAAACTTCCGAAACAAAAAGTGTCTCTTGTAAATAAGGGGAAAGAAAGTAAGGGGCTAAAGATGACACTATAATAGGCACGCTGCAACCCTCGCCTGATTCGAAAAAGATGGGTACGTTTTTCCAGAGACTATCAAAATCTGCAAATCACGAGGAGCTCCTTTTGGCGCCATCGCTGCCATTTGCGGTGGTTTATCTTACTTTTACTACTTCGATTCCCCTCTTTTGGTACACTCCTTTCTTCTTCTTTTTTTTTATTTAATTTGAATTTTCGTTGCATTTTTATTATTATTAGGCCTAACTTGCTATATAGCATTATTGATGATATATTCATATTGGTTCCTGGACCAATTAATTAAATATCTCTTTTATGGAATTGAGATCAATGTCGTACTTAACATGTTTTCAACCAAATCGAAATATACAATTAAAATATAATGCAAATGAGATCACACATTTCTCTTGAAAATAATTACAACTCATAAGAATCAAATATTACGGAGTTAATTAAAGAATTACTACAGTTGTTAACATGGTACAATTAGTGACACAAAGTACAATGTATTCGAGTTAATTTTTACTTTCCTTAGCGGAAAATGTAATTATTGAATATGAAATCCGACATGTTGCATATAATATTGTAAAATTGATAATATGAATACATTTTCCAATATACTTCGTTTTTTTATGATAAATATATTAATAATTAGGTCAGTAATCCATGGTTATAGAAATTAGAAATTGGACTAAATCGGTTGAGCTACCGATTTGTGATTTATCAAAAATCGAGAATTTATCGAAATGTTAAATATCTAAATGTTAAATCAGAATAAAATTGTACATACTTTTATATACTTTTTAAAATATGTAAAAATATGTAAGTAAAATAATTATACTCGAGATGTGTAAAATTATATCCATACCAAGTTATAACATTGTTTTGTGTGCATTATTCATTAAAATATTAAGAGTCTTAAACATCTTTATGTCTCTCTCTTCTTCTTCCCTTATCTTTCGAGTTTCCATTCGGTGGCCGTCTTATCTTTCGAGTTTCCATTCGGTGGCCGTCTGGTTTGTTCATCTAAAATCGCCGCTCTTCACCAACTCAAGGCTGAGTATATTTCTTCTTCCTTTTTTTTTGCAGAGCCTCCAATTGTGTGTTTGATTCGTCGAATTTTGACCGGAAAATCGTCGATTTTGACAAGCAAATCGCCGATTTTGACCGAAAATGGCAAACATATTTTATGCTCCGATTTTGCTCTATAATATCGTTTGCTTGCCTTCCAGCGATTTTTCGATGAAAGTACCGATTTCTGTAACGCTGCAGTAATCTTATAAATCTTTTACTTATACCTCTAAAAAAAATCTTTAATCTGGTTAATGTAAGAAAAATGATTCACCGTTATTGTAACATATTGTTGTAACCACAATGAACTTGATATTTTAATATTTTTTATCAGATCTATTCAAAATCTTCAAACCAATATTAGCTCATATTCGATTTGGCTATATAAAAAGAATCTCAACTTTATTATAAAACTCCCTCGTAACCCACTCTTTTTTTAATATACAAAGAGAATATCTATTATATTTCTTGGGTTTAATGATTCATACAGTAACATTGTTGTTTTCAGATTAGCTAAAATATTAAATTTATGTGCTGAAAATAAATTTATTTTATATAGAGTCTGAAAAAAAAAAAAGAAGTTTATAGGCAAATATTATAAAATTTTAGATATCTAATTATAGGTTGTTAATATTTAATAATAAATGGTAACATATATAAAATTATTAATATTAATAAGTTACGTGTAATTAACATATGTTATTAAATATGAAAATCATTTGTATTTATTAATCATGAGTAATAATGACTTAGGTATAATTAATACATGGTATTAAATTTGACAATTATTTGTATTTATTAATGAGGGATAAATTAGTAATTTTGAGTGAAATAAAATGTCTCATCCAACCCCTATTTGCTTGCTTTATTATATGTATAATAGCCAACAATCTCCTTAAGGAATGTTTAGCTTTCAATTTTTATTAGTCATTGTACTCGAAAATGAGGGCTAGGTTTTGTATGACACAATTTATGTATAAGGTCTCCAATCATGATCTTTTTAATGTGTAGCTAATCTAATACCACAATAATTTGTTGTTATAAGATGTCAATGTATGATTAGGGAGTTAGGCTTTTTTCCGGAAATGCAGAGACGAGCTCACTCCAATTGCAACTTCCGAAGCTAGATTTTCGGATAATGTAACTTAGCTAGTAAAAGATGCACTGTTTTTTGTTTTAAGATTTGTGAATTACTGTGGTTGGCGATTTCCGAATCTGACCTATTTGTTTAAGGATGTATCTTAAGATTTTCATGTTGAATGTATTTGTGTTTATTTGCACAGAACATACCCATTCTGGTGTTTATTATATGTGTGAGTACTTGAGGAAAATTTCGAGGCAATTGCATGTATAATATTTCCAGTGACTAAAATGATTTTAGAATTTTATTCAATAAAGAAACTGTGCACCCAAATTTTGTTTACTTGTGTTGGATTAGATGAGCCAAAAAGGTTTTGGACTATTCAAATGCGTATGTAATATGTAGAAGAGGAGATGGCTATGAGTTCTCTTTGTCATATATATGAGGCTTGGAATCCCTTATAGAATTTAATTTAAATCTAGTTTTTGGTACCTTTATGTTCTTTAATATATCTGACTATAATTGCAGGTTCATCTCGACAAAATCAATGAAGGATCTCAACAAAGAATCGGTAAGTTCGATCCCCCCCTTCCTCCCTCTCTTATACACACATGTTTTTCTATGTCCATCATCATGATTTGATTGATCTGCTCTTCCATACACTTGCTATCTGTTCACATTTGTAAGCTTTAGTGTTCATCCACTTCGAACTAAGAAGTTATAAGCAAAGTTTGTTTGAGGTTCCGTAATTTCAGAGTTGGAGCTTCATTAACTGCTATTGTTTTTTCAGCACTCAATCCTGACAAGTGGGTTGATTTTAAGCTTCAAGACAAGGCAAAGGTCAGCCACAACACTCAGTTGTTCAGGTTACTATCTTCTTTTCATTGTTGTCTATCCTCTATATCAGTATGCCTCCACTTGGATATATGTGCTCTATTTATTGGCATGAGGAACAATCTAGTTGCTCTGCCTACGCTTTTCAAGATTCTATATTTGTTTGGATAGCACAACTGACATATTCTCCCACGGGAATAAATGTATATATCCATTTAATAAATCATTACAGTTTGGTTTTTGAAGACAAATGGTTCAGTTAAGTTTTTCTAATGTAAACGGAATGAAACTTGGGTAAGGTTTAGGATATTGTATATATTTGACAATTTTTAGTCTTCATGCTGCATATGCATTCATAAAGAAGTAGTGGCTGACTGACACATCTGAGTCATTTTTAATGTGGTGAAGCTATTTAATATTTGATCCCAACTCTAACCCCAATTTTAACTCCAAATTTATGTATTTATATGCAACTTGAATAATATATGCAGCACAATAGTTACATATTTAGTAATATCAGGATCATATATGGACAGGGTAGGGAGTAAATATTTTATTTGAAAACAGTAGGATTCCTGCTCTAATAAAGAGCATAAGAAGATTTAACAAATGGCCTGTCGGAAATTTGATCTTATGGCCCGATAGAGTCGGATTGAAATGATTACAAGTATTTATCTTTTCTCCAATGGCAGGTTTTCATTTGATCCTAGTGCGAAATTGGGTCTTGATGTTGCGTCATGCCTCATCACAAGGTACTTTTCTTGTTTTTCTTTTACTACCCTAGTAAGTAGGAGTCCTTTAATCTTTTAAGCCAGGTCATTAATGTTTTTTTGTTAGGCACATAGGTAATATTCAGGCCATTATATATAGTACTCAATACATCATATATACCAGAGTCTTACTTATATGGGTACTAAAAGATAAATGTTTTCATTTTGTAGGTACTAAACTCTCATGATAAATGTTTTCATTTTGTAGGTACTAAACTCTCATGATAAATGTTTTCATTTTGTAGGTACCCATTAGCACCAGATGCAGAAGGAAAAACAAAATACGTCATTCGCCCGTGAGTCTTCTTATCTCTCAAATAAATGAATAAGGATATAGTTTCTTTAATTTTTAGTTTTGCTAAATTTTGGAGAAAGCTGGCCAAACAAATACTCCCTCTGGTCCATAATATAGGTCGTTTGACTTTTTGCACACATCTCAATGTGCTTTGAATGTATAGCTAAAATAATTTTTTTTTATTTTTTCTTTTTCTGAATTAAAATATAAATGTTACAGTATATTTTAATTTAGAAAAAGAAAATTTTAAAAATTTTAATTCTAACTATATTTTCAAAGCTCCTAAAGATACATGAAAAAAGTCAAACGCCCTATATAATGGACCATATGGAGTAGTTTAAGAAAGATACCATATTACTGTTTTTGTGCATTTTATGATGTTTGACTTTGAAGGCTTATGGGAGCCTTGGGGTGCAAGATTGATACTATTAATGTTATTGGTTTATCTTCTCATGTTGGTGATGCATAATGTATAATTGTATTTTAAAGAGATTGCACCAGTATGAAACCAAAAGTTGTTAATATTTTGAAATTTTCTGGTCTTCTCATTTCTAATTGCTATCTTTTACTAATTATTAACCGTAGATATTAAGTGTGTTTTGTAACACTGGTCGGCAGGTACACCCCTATATCAGATCCCGATGCAAAAGGGCACTTCGATTTGTTAATTAAGGTATTTCATTGCCATCTAAAATATTTGTACTTGTTAGGTTAATAGGTTATCTATCAGCAATCTCCCATCCGATTTGTACTCATGCCTTATCCTCTGTTTGCAGGTTTATCCTGGTGGGAAAATGAGTCAGCATTTTGCAAACTTAAAACCAGGAGATGTTGTTGAAGTAAAGGGGTAATAAGTAATAACTGATAAGTATATGCGCATTTCATAAGTTATTTTACTATGAATAAGAGAATATTTATGATGTGCATTCAGTATTTTCCTAATGTATTACCAACTCGAATAAATTTTTTCAGGCCCATTGAAAAGCTCCGATATACCCCAAATATGAAGAAACACATAGGCATGGTAAGGACATGGATGCACTAGACTACATGCAAATTTTCAATCATAGAGTGGCACTTGCGATGAAAATAAAATAGAAGAGAGATTAATGCTAAACAGAAAAAATATCAGCTTACCATTCACAAACTCATTGATTTTGGTGAATTTGCAATTTTACACATATTCTTTCCTTCCAGATTGCAGGTGGGTCGGGCATTACTCCAATGCTTCAAATAATTGATGCTATCCTAAAAAATTCTGATGACAACACCAAGGTTGTGATGTTTTGGAAACATTTCTTTGACATTTCTCTACACATTCTGTCTTTGAGAACCAATCTTGCCGATCTACTTTTTGAAATTAATACCCGGGCCTTGCTACTTTAACACTTGGTCAGCTATCGTAAACTTGACGATTGAATGTAAGTTAGTATATGTGTTTGCAGATTAATGACTCTTTATATTTTCAATCTCTTTCATTTACCTTGTCATATAGTCTAGTTGTATCTCTATCTTGATGCCTGATGGTTACGGTTTGTCCTTTCAGATTTCGCTGCAATATGCTAATGTATCTCCAGATGACATACTCCTCAAGAAGAAACTTGACTTGCTTGAAGATAGCCATCCAAATTTGAAGGTGCACATTTTAGAATAAGGGAACTGTTATTCTGCCACCTGATATTTCTTTCTAAAAAATTGTGCTCTTTTTATCGATAAAATCTAGATGTATTATACTGTGGACAAGCCGTCAGAGAACTGGAGAGGAGGTAAAGGATACATTACAAAGGACATGGCTGTGAAAGGCTTGCCTGCTCCCTGCAAAGATTCTCTTATACTAGTGAGTTTTGAATCACCTTCCTCCATAATATTTTGTTCGACCATATGATCCAGCATATGGACAAAACCCCTCCATATAATTTAAGGATCGTCTCAATGTTAGAGACCAGGGGCCATGATGTAGACTAATCATCAGTCAACTTTATATTTGGATTATACTCCCTCTGTCCCAATTTATCTGTATCGTTTGACTTTTTGTGGTCAAATTAACTTAACTTTGACCATAGATTAATTTTTTATTATTATTATTTTAAAAAACTGAAATATACATAATAAAGTATGTTAGATATACTTTTAATGATATAAATTTTATTATTATTCTCGATTGTATAATAGATGAAATTTTCCGTCAAAGTTCGGTCAGTTTGAATGACAAAAGTCAAACCAAACAGATAAATTGGGAGAGAGAGAGTATATTTTTTTCGTTTATCTTGATGATGATACCTAGGAAGGAACTTGTTTCTGAAAGGTTTTTTAACTTTTGATTGGAAGTTGGGCATTGTAAACTGAACTGCAAAGTCAATATGTTAACTGCTGTCATGCTCTGAATTTAAATAAGCCTTGCATCACTTTGTTATTTACTATTATTTTGATTTATTTGGAAAGTGTTGAAGGATTTCATAGAGTTTTCTGGGCAAGTAATTAACTTACATTTATTGGCAGGTTTGTGGTCCCCCTGGATTGATGAATCATATATCAGGTGACAAGGCAAAAGACCGTTCACAAGGCGAGGTATGTAGCTGAAATTCACATATTTTGTGTATAGATATATGCATCACTCATAAATCTTCCTTCAATGTAATTTTATTATTATTGGTTTTTTTTTTTTGCAGCTCACTGGAATACTCAAAGAACTTGGATATACAGAGGAAATGGTTTACAAATTTTGATAGCGAAGAGAAGTTCCATTTGAGACCAAATTTTTGGGAAAGTTGTTTGAAAGTCATAATGCGTGTGATATTAAAAGTTGCATCTATCTTTTAGGTGGGTGTATTCGTGTATATTATACTTTCTTTTGCTAATTAACTCTTGTATACTTGCTGGTGCTAACTGAAGGGACAAAAGTTATGTGCCGGATGCTGGTATATGTCTAATTATATAAACCTAGATTCATGATTTTACTCGTTATGACCAAATTTAGGCTTTTGATCAGTTTGCGAAAGAGATATGACTTGTATGAGATGAATGGTGATTCCGATTCGGCATGGTTAAAACAAATGTTTTTCTAAACAGTTCCTTTCTGAGGTTTTATGCTTCTTTGTTTGCTTAAACAGGTCTAAAAAATTAACCTGCATTTGTTTATTAGGGGAAATCCAACGGTGATTCAAAAATCCAAATTTAGGGCAGATTATCCCAAATTTCATTCCAACAGTGATCGAAATGGTGATCCAAATTTGGACACTGATTCAAATTTGGATCACTTGATTTAATATAAAATAATGATTTTGTTATTTGTAGTTTATGTGATTTTAAATTGATTTTTGATTATTTAATTATAAAATTAATAACATAATATAACTAATAGTTAACAAAATTCATTTTTAAAATAAAAATTAAAATAATGAGAAAATATAATTTCATTAAAATTTAAAATAAAAAATAAAGAGATACATATTACATTTAGAGATACATTAATTGAGCATTTGTGGAAAGAATATACTAATTCGGAAAATTAGTGTGTATCAATAATATTTTGTATGTTAATTATTGCAATAAATATGTTTTTCGTGAATTAAGTGCACAATTTTAATATTTTAATGTGTATTAATTTTTTTTTGATTTAATTAATTTATGAAATATTATATGAATTGTTAATAATGATTAAATGATAAATTTAAGATAAAATTGCTTAATATGATTTATATATTATTATATGTAAAAAATAATTTGGATCAGATATTTGGATCACACTGTTGGAGTTGGTCAGAAATTTGGATCAATATTTGGATTAGTTGGTGATCCAAATTTGGATTTTTGGATCACAAACTGTTAGAGATGAACTTAATTCTACAAAAATATTCAGATTTTTTCTTAAAATATGTAAATGAGATGATTCTTGTGAAGCTTGAAAGTATGAATTGAAATTCAAACTATGTTTGAGTTTTGGACTTGGGTTGGGGGTTATAAAATATAATACCGTTTGAGTTTGTCTCAATATAAATTTGATTGTCGTTCTTCATGAGGTTTTATTGAGCTTATCTGAAGTTCAGCTTGACATAATATGGTGTTATTTAATATTTAATCAAGTTTGATGAGATAAAAGTCTTGTGTAATCTATAATTTAAAATCTACCTGGCCACCCAAGTCCGTTAAAGCCAGTAATGTTATCTTGCGCATGGATCTGATGATAGTAAATTTCTCGGAGATTGCTCAAAACAGCTTTCATTGCCAATGCTGAAGTTGAGGACACAAGGATGGTTGCCACCAAGGTCCCCAGAAGCACAAAGTTAAACGAAACAGTGTTGTCACCGGTTATGATATCGCAGACCGAAGTGCATCCCCTTTTAAGTCCATTTCCAAAAGTGAAGAAGATTTCGTGAGGTTGGAGTCGTTATCCAAAATAAGGTTTTGTCGAAAGCAGGTAACTGTTATGCACTTATCAGAGCTCTGAAAAACTGGAGAAGTTGACATCTCGAGCGAGAGGAATGGGGGTGAATCATCCCTTGTGACCAGATGTTCTCGTTGATGAAACATTGGACGGTATGGATTATAAATATGATCAAGACTCCAGAGTAAATAAAGGGAGACCCAAATGGGTGTGCAAAGACTTAAACCGGGTTGATATCATGTGAAGTAACTCATCTATGATGTTAAAGAGAGGTTGTTATAGGGAGAATTTCGTATAACAATGTTGTGGAGGTTAATGGGCGGAACAAAGATCAAGGACGGTGTTTGAGGGCGGAGGAAGGTTGTTTGGTGGTGGCTGAGCTTGTATGTGGACTCCTTAAGAAAGAATAGGGTTTGTTATTCTCTGTCAAGTGTCGACTTATCCATCATACAAGTGCCTACGTACCCTATTTATAGGGATCAAGCCTCACGTAGTTCTTGGGGAACAAGTCACGTAGGCTAGGGTTAGGACTCTTCAGCCCGTGCAGCCCAAGCCCACGATAAAGTCAGGCCTTCAGCCAATTAGTCACGTAAATCTCGATCGGCTCCACACGCTTCCTACAATCTCGCGGCATCTCCGCAATCCTTCCCGTGATTGTAGGAACAACCCGTGTCGACCCCGAAATCTACGAGAAACTCAGTCATCTATGAGTCACTTTCCATGTTGCACACAAAGTCTTTCGATGCGGGCCGGCCTGGTCACCTCGGCCCGCACCGCCTTCAAACAATAAATATAATGTTACCTCTGTTTCTATAAGATGTGGGCTCATGAGCTCAGCCCGTGTGTGGGCAGCTAAGCCCACCTCGCATGAAGGCACCTGAGCCCACCTCGCGTGGGCACAACCGAGCTCAGCTCGCATATGAGAGCCCAAATGACAAATGTGAGCTCACCTTACATGTGTGAGCCCAGCTCTCATGTCATCACTTGAGCCCAGCTCGCATGTTTGAGCCCAGCTCGCATGTTACGAGCCCAGCCCGCATGTGCTGGCCCAAGTCATATAAATCCATGGTTCTAGCCCACACACGAGAGTCCAGCTATTTAGTACACCCATAGGGACCTGTTTAGGGCCCATGGCCGAAAGCGGACATAACAACTACCCCCCAAAATTCCTGGTCGCATCTTGAGACCAGGTATTTTCTAATCTTTTTATGGCCTCGCAAGTGTGAGCCCTCCAGGCCGCACCAAACCGCCTCGCGTGTCACGCCTCGCATGCCTTTCATCTTCGCATTCATTTTGACAGCCGTTGGACAGCTGGCGTGGGGATTCGTGTCATCTTATGAGATGACGACACGTGTCGCCTCCTCCTTTCTCTCTCCTATCTCCTATAAATATGTGAGATTTCAACTCATTTCTCACATTTCCAAAAACACTTCCTGAATTGCTGCTCAATTTGCTCAAGGATCTACCACGGCGAAGATTATCATTTCAACAAGAACCGTCTACCGGCGGCGATACTCTCCGGGACCAGATTCATCAGGATCTTCATACACCTCTCCCACAGGTACTCTTCGATTCGAGCCCGTTCTTTATTCATGCTTTATTCACGCACACCATGCGAGCACACACCACATGTTCGATACGAGTTCACACACAACCACAACGCGCGATGCGAGCCCTTTCGCTCGTTTAGATACTTAGGTGCGATCCCGTGTGAGATGTGAGGACACTTAGGTGCGATCCCATACTTGTTTTTTTTTTTGTTTTCTTTTTAGGGCCACACACTAATTTTCACCATCTTTTACAGATGTCGAGTGCGTCTTCAGCCCGCTCCTATGGATCATCTCGCTCTTCCTCGAGCCCGGCTCGCACCTCTGCTAGCCCGGCTTGCTCTTCAGCTACTCCATCTCCATTAAACCAATACCCTCCTGAGCAGCGAGGCTCCAAGGACTTCCAACGCGAGCTGACCTCTCTTTCTGGTCGTCTTAGCCAACCTATCTCTCCCGGCTCAGCTATCACCCCTCAAGGGGCTCTGAACATCGCCAGAGTTGAGAACTCGATGCGAGCAGCTGGATCCGGCTCGCTTGATATTCACCTCGACCCGAACCCTGAGGATTTTACCAGGGAAAAGAATATATATAATTGGAGAAATAGGCCCGTGGACCTCTCTCATATTCCAGCCTCCCTTGGGGTAGAAGAGCTGCTAAACCGCGAGCCTGCTCCCTTGGATAAAGACCGAGCCGAGGAGATTTTAAGAGAAATGGCTGAAGAGAGGGCAGCCCGTCTGAGGCAAGCAGCAGCTAACCACCTCGACCCCATTCACCTTGACTCAGAATCAACTGACAGCGACCTGGGGAGTGCATACTATGACACCAGGAAGAAAGGAAAAGAGCCTGTAGCTGCTGAATATCCCATCCTGGGACTCGAGGGTGAAGAGGACGGCTCGCATTGGTCCTATGACTCTCCTCAGAGCGAGGAGGTGGCAGATGTTACAAGTCAGTACAAGATTTATAACTATAATTATGCCCCCGCAGCCTCTCCCGAGCCTTATGTGCCTCCTGCCCAGCCTGAGCTCGAGGGTGAGATTGTTTTCAGAAGGCAGATCATTCCTGATGGGGAGGAGAGCTCAACTGCAAACGAGGAGGTTAAGGTGCTCGCTTGCCGCGACCTGCCTACCTCGCTGACTCAGAAACATCTGGCCGAGCACATTGAGCAGTTCCAGCTCGAGGGCCATATTATCTTGCCCCTACCTCATATGAGATGCTATAGATTCAATCACTCGGAGAATGGAGGCAGGGTGCCTCGCATGGTCTTGTCCACCTTCCTATTAAGGCTGGGAATCTCCTCTCCTCTTCATCCCTTCATCAAAGATGTTTGCGAGTACTTCCAGCTCGCACCCCTTCAGATCAATCCAAACGGATACCGGGCCGCCCTCGCATTGTACATCATGTACCACAAATGCGGGTACCCTTCTCTAACCGCGAGGCAGCTGGGTTACTTCCTCCATTTGAAGCATTCTCCTAACGACTTTGGGTATTTCTACTTCTCTGTCTGGCCGTGCTTCAACAAGAAGAACCTCATCCACAACGGGCCGAGCAACTCAGGGAAGTGGAAGAGCCCTTACTTCTATATCCACGAGGTGCCTCGAGTCCAGACTCATTTTTATTATAATCCATGTAAGTTTTCTCCTGCCCGCTCTCGTTTCTTCTACCATAGCTCTTTCCTTTTAACAAGAATTTCTTTTAACTCCAGCCACCCCGCCTCGCACTGTCCTTGTGGGACAGGAAAAGATAAACGCGGACAGTCTTCTAAACCTTCCTAAGGCGGACCGGGACATCCGAAAACTCATAACGACCACCAATCTGGTCGCATGTGGGTTTTTGAAAGAAGGAGTGAGGCTGACTCCTCAGAAGAAATCTAGGAAGAGATCCAGAAAGGGTAAGAATATCGGGCCCGCACGTCCGGGCCTGGCTGCTCGCATGCGCGAGCTTGTGTGCTCGCGTTTATTTTCCTGCATGCATCTCGTTTCACATCGCACTTTAATTCTCCGTATTTTTCACCTGCTCGCATTACTTCTTTCCTTTGCATCTTGCTGTGACTAATCTATTGCTTTGTTGTTTTCTTTTTTCAGAAATGGCCATCTCTCCTATCCCCTTCATGGAAGAGGCTGAACAGGCTGCGGCCTCGGGCCCAGCTCAGCCCGCAGCTACGAGCATAAGGGCTCGCTCTCAGGCCAATCCTCCGGCCCGCATGACTACTCTCTCCGAGCACCTCAAGGATTCAGGGCCCTCTCCTCGACTAAAGAGGCACAGAGGTAAAGAAGGAAAAACTGGCGAGCCTGAGCCAAAGAAAGCTGCTCCCTCTGATGCTCCTCTTCCCTCTTCTTCTTCTGCCAATATGGTTGCGACCACATTCGGCCGGCTCGCCCAAGGTCACATCAGCGAGCAGGATTTAAAGGATTGGTCTTCTTCTGCTCTCGAGGTTAACCAGGATGCACTCTCCCGAGCCGCGGCCGAAGTATACTATCGTCAGTTATCTAAGGCTCGAGAGATGCGAGCCCTCAGCCAGACCAACACAAAGCTTGAGGCTAAGGTCAAGTCCCTTCAGAGTAAGGTCGCTGAGCACGGGCAAGAGAAAGTTACGCTGGTGAACAACTATAATCAGAAGATAGTTAACCTGAACGCTGCTCACGACAAGGCCCTAAGGGAGCAGAAGGAGGCTCATGACCTGGCTGCTGAGGCATGTAAGAAGGAGAAGGATGCCCTCGAGGAGAGGGTGCTCGAGCTGGAGGGATCAGTCTCTGCCCTGACCGAGGGCCATGAGGCCGCCCTCGCTGATGCTAGGAACCTGAGGGCCAGGAATTTCATGAAAGTCTTTATGAAGAAGGTTCCTGACTTCGATTGGGCGGCTCTGGGTGCGAGCACAGCGAGGCATGCTGACAAGTTGAAGCTGGAGATGGAGAGGGATGCTCAAATTGCTGAGGAGGCTCGGCTCGCGGCCGAGAAGGCCCAGGTCGCTGGTGAAAATCGTGAGGGAGCAGAGGCTGATAACCCTTAATGTAATTTTAATTAGAACTAGACTTTTGACTGGGTAAGCGGGCACCCCTCTCGCCTCGCGCTTGTATTTGAAATATTCTGCCTCGGGGCATAACTTATTTAACTTTTGTTTGTATAAAATGTCTAAGTTTTTTGTGCCCGCGTATGTCTTTACGGTGCTAGCTGGTTTTTTTTTTTTTTTTTTTTTTTGTTTTCTTACCATGCTTCTACTGACCAAAAGTAATCATAACTCTGGCCGCTTATGGCGAGCGTTACCCCTTCACTGCGAGCCCAATTTATTCAGCTCGTGTCATTTGTTCAATCAAACAACCATTGAAAGAGGATGCCAAGTGGAACAAGCCCGCATCAACTCGCAGGTGTTGTAGGTGTGCTCGCACTAGGAGCTCGCATGTATCTTCTCCTCGCATCATGCGACTTTGAGTATGTTTGATGGAGGGCTGGGCCCCCTGGGTCGCATTTATGGTTTTGAGGGCCAGGGTATGAGCTCGCATCGCGGGCCTATATCTCTATCCACATCTTTTATCTACTATGTGTTCGTATTTGTCTAAGCGGGCCGTGGCCCGGCTCGTTTCATGTTCTTGGCATCAAGCGGGTCGGGGCCCAGCTTGATTTAACATGTTAATAAAACAACTGTTCTGTCCTCGCATGGGTTCCCAAGGATGGGGTCCCCTGCTGGGTATTTAATCTATTAACAGAAGTTAAAATATCAAGTGCACAAATAGAGATCAATCGTTTATTCATAGATAATGGGAAGTGAAAGGAATACATGCTTGTGGTCTCAGGGAGGCACCTATATGGCACTACCCCCCGAGACTTAGGAATATTTGAAGATAATACTAAGTCTGAAAAGAATAATATTACTGATAATACTTGCGAAGGTGTTCCGCGTTCCAGGCTCTTGGGATCAACTTGTCTTGCATATCATTGAGGTGGTAGGTTCCCTCCCAGAGCACCGATTTTATCTTGTAAGGGCCTTCCCAATTTGCTCCCAAGACTCCGTGACTCACCACCTTGGTATTTGGCATGACCCGGCGCAGAACTAAATCTCCCACCTTGAAAGATCGGGTTCGAACCTTACTGTTGTAATGCCTAGCTGTCCCTGCTGATATGCCGCAATCCTGATCTGAGCCTCTTCTCGAGTTTCTTCGATCATATCCAAATAGAGCCGATGATTGACCTCGTTTGCCTCTGAGTCATAGTTGTCCCTTCGAAAAGATCCTGCTCCCACTTCAACGGGCACCATAGCTTCACACCCATACACCAGAGAGAAAGGGGTCTCTCCAGTTGTGGTTCGGGGTGTAGTGTTATAAGACCATAGGACCTGGGCGAGTTCTTCTGGCCATGCTCCTTTCTTCTCTTCAAGCTTTGCCTTTAAGGTATGCTTAATGATTTTATTAACAGCCTCTGTCTGCCCGTTACTCTGGGGGTGGCAGACTGCGCTAAAGCTCTTCTGAATCCCCAGCTGCTCACAAAACTCTCGCATCTCCTTGCTATCAAATTGTTTCCCATTGTCAGATATCAGCTTGTAAGGGATGCCATAGCGACATACAATAGCCCTGTATACAAACTCCCGGAGCTTTCTCGCTGTGATAGTGGCTAGGGGCTCGGCCTCTGCCCACTTAGTGAAATAGTCTACCGCAACTACCGCATACTTGACGCCTCCCCTGGCCTTCGGGAGTTCCCCAATCAGATCAATTCCCCACATGGAGAAGGGCCAGGGGCTCATGAGGGATGTGAGAGAGGCCACGGGGTTGTTGTAATAATTGGCATATCGCTGACACTTATCACAAGCTCGGGAGAATTCAAAGGCGTCTTTTTTCAGCGTTGGCCAGTAGTAGCCTTGACGGAGGATTTTCTTAGCTAGAGAGCTACCCCCCGAGTGATTGCCACAAATACCCTCGTGTACTTCCCTTAGGATGTAGTTGCATTCCTCCCCATGTATGCATTTCAGAAGAGGAACACTGAACCCCCTTCTGTATAGAATCTCGTCGTATATCACATAGCGGGCTGCTTTGTATTTTATTCTCCTTGCCTCGTTCTTTTCATTCGAAAGTGAACCTTCTCTTATGTATGCTAGAATAGATGTCATCCACGTGGGGCCGAGCTCATTATTGAGGCTGCCCACCTCGTGCTCGGGCACACTAGGTTGCCTCTGTATATCAAGGGGCACGGTCCCTAGTAAAGTGCTCTCGCGGCGTGAACCGAGCTTAGCTAGCTCGTCCGCGCCTTCATTCTGCCCACGCGGGATTAGTTCCAGCCTCACCTCGTTGAATCTTGCGATTATCCTCTGTGCGCACTTCAAGTAAAGCTCTGTTCTCGGCCCCTTAGCTTGATACCCCCCATTTATCTGATAGACCACAATCATGGAGTCACTAAACACATTCAAATTCTCGACCTTCATTTCCAAAGCTAGCTTGAGACCGTTGATCAGGGCCTCATACTCGGCATCATTGTTGGTTGCATGAAAGGCCAGATGGGTCGCATGTCTGATTTTGTGAGCCTCTGGGCTGATTAGCTCGATTCCAGCTCCTGCTCCATCACCGTTAGAGGCACCATCCACATATAGGCTCCACCATGGGGCACTATTTTGTCTCTCCAGTCCAACTTCTTCTGTGCTAGGTATAACAACAAGGGCTCCCGGCTCCACTTCTTGATGTGGGGGAAATTCTAGCACAAAATCGGCCAGGGCTTGGCCTTTGATCGCAGTCCTTGGCTTATAATCCACCTCGAATTGGCCGAGCTCAACCGTCCACTTCAACATTCGACCAGAAGATTCTGGTCTATGCATCACTTGTCTGAGGGGGTAGGAGGTTCGCACTTCTATCTTATGTGCCTGAAAATAGGGCCTGAGTTTTCGGGAGGCCAGAATCAGAGCATACGCTAGCTTTTCGAGGCTTGTGTATCGAGTCTCGGCATCGGCTAGCCTTTTACTCACATAATATACCGGGAGCTGGACACCATCCTCCTCTCGGACTAATACTGCACTTATTGCAAAGTCGGAGACGGCCAAGTATAGGATCAAAGTTTCTCCTGCTTTTGGGTTGGTCAACATGGGAGGGCTACTGAGATGCTTCTTTATGTTCTGAAAGGCTTCCTCACATTCTTCGGTCCACTTAAAGTTCCTCCCCACTCCTTTGATTGCTTTGAAGAACTCTTGGCATTTATCGGAGGATTTTGAGACGAAGCGGTTTAAGGCAGCCACTCGTCCTGTTAAGCTTTGAACATCCTTCACCCGTCGAGGGGATCTCATCTCGAGTAGTGCTTGTATCTTGGCTGGGTTGGCCTCAATGCCTCTATGGTTGACAATAAATCCCAAAAACTTCCCCGATTCAACCCCAAACACGCATTTCTGGGGGTTGAGTTTCATTCTGTACTCCCTTAGGATCTGGAACATTTCTGCCAGGTGGCGGACATGATCCCTCGCTTCTTTCGATTTCACCAGCATGTCGTCTACATAGGCCTCCATAGTCTTCCCCAATTGATGTTTGAACATCTTATTCACCAGCCTCTGATAGGTTGCCCCCGCATTAAGGAGCCCGAAGGGCATCCCGATATAACAGTAAAGGCCCCGATCAGTAATAAAGGAGGTGTGCTCCTGATCTGGCCCATACATGGGGATTTGGTTATATCCCGAATAAGCATCCATAAAACTAAGCAGCGCGTGCCCAGCCGTGGAATCAACCAGCTGGTCGATTCGGGGTAGAGGAAAGCTGTCCTTCGGGCAAGCTTTGTTCAGGTCAGTGAAGTCTACACATGTCCTCCACTTGCCATTGGGCTTCTTGACAAGCACAGGGTTGGCCAGCCACACGGGGTAGAAGGCTTCTCTCACAAGTCCTGCCTCCATTAATCTATCCACTTCTTCTCTGAGGGCCTCTGCCCTCTCTCCACTAATCGGCCGTCTCTTTTGCCTAACCCCCTTCTTTTTCGGGTCCAAGTTGAGCCGGTGGCATATGTCATTTGGGTCAATTCCTATCATATCGGAGTGTGACCATGCAAAGACATCCAAATTCTCTCTTAGGAAGCGGGCTAGATCCTCTCTCAAGTCAGGACTTAGGTTAGAGCCTATTCTGAGTACCTTGGAGGGATCATTTGGGTCTACCAAGATCGGGATTGTGTCCTCTGCGGCCCCGGCCCTCTCGACCATTGAGGGCATTCTCGGGTCTAGATCTGCTCGAGCCTCGCTAGTTTTTTCCATTTCCGTGATTGCCAAACCTTCCGCATCCTTGAGCTCGGTTTGGTGAGCTTGGGTCGGGTTTATCAAGCGTTCAGAGGTCGCAGTTACAGTTCGAGTGATTCCGTCGGATGGGTCCATAGTGATTGTTGTTTCTTTGCGTGCCCACTTCCCTCTCCTAAGTGTTGCAGTGATTTGTTCTGGGCTCTCTTCTTCATCACTTGCTTCCTCTACAATCCCCTCTTGTATCAACATGATGGGCTGAGATGCTTCCATTAGTAAGGCCCCTGGGCGTGGTTCCACATGAATTCCCATGTGCTCGAAGTAGTTCTCGGGCAATTCCTCAATTGAAATCAAATTACAAGTCTCATGGCCCTCAGGACGTATTCTTTTCCTGCCCTCTGCCTCTTCCATGGGGATGTCGCACTCACCTGCTTCAGCTACCTCCCTTGAGGCATTTCTTGACTCGGCCGCTTTTAGTGCCTGGTTGTAGCAGACCCTGGATTCGTATTGACAGCTCTTCAAGATGCCTACCCCCGTGGGGGTTGGGAATTTTATCGTCATATGATGGATCGAGGTCACCATCCTCATTGCCCTCATAAGGGGTCTGCCCACTATAACATTGTAGGCACAAGGCTGGTCTACGACTGTAAACATAGCGATCTGGGTGGCCACATGAGGCTCCTCTCCTATGGTCACCGGGAGCCGAATTGTCCCTTTCACTCCGATCGAGTCTCCTGTGAACCCGTACAGGTGCCCACCTGTTGAGGTTAATTCTCTATCCAATAATCCCAGTTTTTTATAGGCATCATAAGTCAAAACATCAGCCGAACTCCCGGTGTCCACCATTGCTCGGTGAACATTCACCGTCCCAATCTTCATTTTTATGACTAGGGCATCGGTATGAGGGTAATGCACCCATTTTGCATCATTCTCTTTAAATACGATATCATCGACCTCCCTTTCAAAGAGCTCCGGGGGCCTTTGGCTTAGATGATTGACGTTGGTGAGCGGCTTGTCCTTTGCTTCCCGGGCATATCTGTCCATCGCCTTCCGGCTGTCTCCACCAATGTGAGACCCGCCTAGAATAATATGAATACTACTAGCCCGAGGGACCCTTTCTTTGTCTTCTGGGGGTGGAGGAGGGACGGTATGATAATCCGTCCTGTGTCTTCGAACCTCCTTGACAACCCACTCCGTAAGCTTCCCTTGTCTAATCAAAGTCTCGATCTCATCCTTTAGTTGTCTACAATCAGCTGTATCGTGTCCGGTGGCCTCATGGTATGCACAATACTTCGAAGTGTCTCTTTTATTGTAGTCTGTGAGAGGAGTTGCCTTCCTGAATACCCCCTTCCCCACATATGTAGCATATATGTGGTCGATAGAGGCTACCAGAGGAGTGTGTGTCTGCCATTTGCTTGTATAAGGCCTCCCCGAATCTTTTGTGGTCTCTTTGCCACGGGCAGACTTTTTCGGGCTCGAACTACGCCGATATGTCTTCCTCCTTTCGTCAGGGCTTGAGGATCGGTCCCTCTTGTCTCGATAGCTTTCGCTGATTTTCAGCTCTCTCATCGATTTCTCTACCCTCTTGAAGGGTTCGGCTTGCTCATAGAACTCGGCCAAGGTCCTCGGCTCACTCGCTTGGAGGCTCTTCCAAAATTTCGATCCTTCTTTCAGCCCTGCTATCAAGAAATTTTTGATGGTCTCCTCACTGGCTCCTCTCACCTTGGGGACCTCGGCGTTGAACCGACGAAAGTATTCTGCCAAGGGCTCCCCCTCCCTTTGCTTGATGTTGGCTAACGTGGCCACAGGAGGCGAATAGTGGAGGGTCGACTGAAATTGTCTGACGAACAAGTCCTCTAATTGCCTCCACGTTCTTATGCTAGCCGGTCCCAACTTGGAGAACCATTGTTGGGCACTACCTCTGAGTGATGCCGCGAAGAGTCTGCAACTGGTCATCTCCGGCACCTGATAGACTTCCATCTCAGTGTTAAATTGAATAAGGTACTCCGCCGGGTCGGCTTCGCCGTTGAATAGAAGGTCGGGGTTGTGCCTAAACACCCGAGGTAGGGGGGATGATCGGATAGCAGCCGTAAACGGAGAGGGGGCAGCCGAAGCAGGGGGCCCTCTCTTCTCTTGCTCCATCTCATCTAAGATCCTTCTCAGGTCCCTTACTCTAACAACTTCTCCTTCTCTGTCACCTCCCGCATTACTCGAATGATGTGAGCCCTGAGGTCGTTCGCGGCGTCCCCCTCCTCCAGCTCGGTCCTGCGACTCCTCTTCACGATTGTATCTGCGTCTATGTCGCTCCTCCCTCCTGGGTGAGGTGTGTTGACGTCTTTCCGGAGGGGTCGTTGCCCGTTCCCTTTTCGAGCCTCTTTTATCCACGGGCTCTTTCTCTTCTCTCTCCTTCTTGCAATTCTCCAATTTGAGCCTGAGGTCATGTTCGCTTAGTTTTCTACCCACTCGGTCTAGCACGCTAGTTGACCTTGCCTCAGATGAAGCTGGCTTCGGCCCCGATCTCGTAGAGATCTGGCTGCCCCGCTCATCATGGCCTCGGGGTATATCTTCCTTTTCACGTGATGTTTCTTTCTTCTGTTTGGTCTCGGTTGCCACGTCATCAAAATCGTGGATCAGCTTCTTCTGAGGGCCTTTGCCCTTCCAGCTACGCTGTGAGACCTTGAGGCGGCGCGCCTTACGCTTGGCGTTCCGGACCGAGCTTCTTTCTACCTTTGACATTCGGGCGTTGATCTGATTCATCTGATCGGCCAGCCCTTCGAGATACGTCATCACAGCCTGCCCGTCCACGGTTGCAATTGGTGGAGGTGGCGCCTGATTCTCTGGGGGCGTGTGTTCGAAAGTAGGGTCCTTCTTGCCTCCGCTCCCTGGTGTCGTCGCTTGCTTGCTTTCTTTGGTCATCTTTCTCCCTAAGATGAACGAGCCCCTCCTTCTAGCGCCAAATGTTATAGGGAGAATTTCGTATAACAATGTTGTGGAGGTTAATGGGCGGAACAAAGATCAAGGACGGTGTTTGAGGGCGGAGGAAGGTTGTTTGGTGGTGGCTGAGCTTGTATGTGGACTCCTTAAGAAAGAATAGGGTTTGTTATTCTCTGTCAAGTGTCGACTTATCCATCATACAAGTGCCTACGTACCCTATTTATAGGGATCAAGCCTCACGTAGTTCTTGGGGAACAAGTCACGTAGGCTAGGGTTAGGACTCTTCAGCCCGTGCAGCCCAAGCCCACGATAAAGTCAGGCCTTCAACCAATTAGTCACGTAAATCTCGATCGGCTCCACACGCTTCCTACAATCTCGCGGAATCTCCGCAATCCTTCCCGTGATTGTAGGAACAACCCGTGTCGACCCCGAAATCTACGAGAAACTCAGTCATCTATGAGTCACTTTCCATGTTGCACACAAAGTCTTTCGATGCGGGCCGGCCTGGTCACCTCGGCCCGCACCGCCTTCAAACAATAAATATAATGTTACCTCTGTTTCTATAAGATGTGGGCTCATGAGCTCAGCCCGTGTGTGGGCAGCTAAGCCCACCTCGCATGAAGGCACCTGAGCCCACCTCGCGTGGGCACAACCGAGCTCAGCTCGCATATGAGAGCCCAAATGACAAATGTGAGCTCACCTTACATGTGTGAGCCCAGCTCTCATGTCATCACTTGAGCCCAGCTCGCATGTTTGAGCCCAGCTCGCATGTTACGAGCCCAGCCCGCATGTGCTGACCCAAGTCATATAAATTCATGGTTCTAGCCCACACACGAGAGTCCAGCTATTTAGTACACCCATAGGGACCTGTTTAGGGCCCATGGCCGAAAGCGGGCATAACAGAGGTCTTAAATGGACTACATATTATTCAACAATATCCATTTTTAATTACTTGTAGTTATGAAAGTGTTACTTTGCATAACTTGTTTCACACATGAACAACATTCCCAGACTCATATGACCATTTACTGGAAAATGTTGTAGACAAAAATTACTCTTTAAATGGAACTTACTCGTAGGGGACAGAGTATGGATTTTATTGACAGTCTATCACTGTGTGTTGATTGATGATCATATGGTATGGTATGGGTCTGATAGTCACGCTCTATCTCGATTTTTGGGGAAATGGAATCAGGTTCATTACAAAATCAAGCAGTTTCTTTCATCTTTCTCTAAATGCTAAAGGGATATGGATAGACAACTATGGTTTTGCATCTGGTGTGCCAAGTTTCAGATGTATAAATATTCTAATGAAACCCATACGGTTACAGGACCCAAAACCCATGTTCTATATAATCAAAGAACATTGAGAGGGAGAACTGCAGATACTAAACATCATCAGAAGATCAGAAGACTTTCGGGGCCTAAACCATTATATATGATTCTTATGAACAGAAGAAGGCTAGTTCTTGTTATTAGTACTACACTAGAAGCAAGGAAATCCAAATTAAATCCTGTGGATTGATACTTTCTAAATATTCCATGCATAGGTATGTAAGTTTGCTCAGAGGACAAGACCTCTGCACATACATGATGACAGTCAAGTATTTAGCTGTAGATTATTATTTATTTATTTTAGCACCTAAACTTGTCGACATGAATGTTGCCTCTCGCTGTTGTTTAAATTAAAAATGATACACGGTCTGAAATATGAAGCTTTGGACATAGATATCTTAGTGACAAAGACTCTGGTTTATATTAAGGTACCCCTAATTCCCTAGTATTTTAATCTAATAAATATTCGGACGGTTCAAGTTTTAGCAGTGACATGTGCAGGATCATCTTGACCCATCAAGATCCTGTTTGTCTTGAAAGAAAACAGTATCATGTAAATCCGTTAGACAGAATATTTTTTTTCCCTGGTTTTCCAGTTGTCAGTTGGTATGGAGTGATGACAGAAACTCAAGAAGGACAAAATTGTAATTTACGAATAGATGCCTTGTAGTGACATCTACCTTGATTATCCTCTAAATTGTCAAATTCCCTTCTCAATAGTTTATATATTACAATTCAAGAATACTACAAACCATGTCTACATACGCATCATCTAAATAATTGCAACAATAATTTTGTTTTTTTCATCAGAGAAAAATTCAAATGGCTGCTTTGCCAAGGTCTGAAGTATCGTTTAGAAGATCAGGATCATCAGGTCTAGTATGGGAAGACCAGAAATATTTATCAGGAGAGCTCAAGCCCATAAAGACCAAACAAGATGATGATCAAGATGGTGTGAATCATAAAAACAGAAGATCGGATGAACGAAAATCGTATCGGACAGTCGATGTTACATCCACAGTTGATCCTCCATCTCCTAAAGTCTCTGGTTGCGGATGTTTTGGGAAGCCGGCCAAGAAGACAAATAAGAGAAAACCTTCTGCAGGCCATCGCAGGTCCTAATTTAATCTGGTTTCGAATTTTTCTGTATTTTTTTTAAAAACACATACCAAAGTATATATTGTATCTTATGGTCTGCATAATGCATGATGCAACTTTTGGTAAGTTTGCTGTGATTATATGAGACTAAAGATGAATTTCAGTTTTCAGAATTTATGTAAATTAGACTCATGCAGTCATTTGTAGTCAGCTTCAGCTTCTTTATTGTTACCTGCCCTTTATTTTCTTGAATTTGGCCATAAAATACTGTGATGATATGTGTTTATGCACGGAATGTGTAAATCATTGTTTTTGTTGTTATTTAGTGATTGTTATATTACTAATCTGTTGCAGGTTTCAATTCCATACATTTCACTAGAATGGTTGTTAGTTTTTTATTGTATTAGTATGTTTTTATTTATTTCTGATGGTGAGTTGTAGAAAAGGAAGATAGTCCTAATAATTGATTGCAGCTATATACAGTAACTATATAATTGTCAGCAGTCTTAACAAAAATCCTATAAAGAAGTAAAATAAGTACCGATAGACTACGTGAAATAAAAACCTTCAAAAACATGGAAAAAATATATTAAATATTTTTATAAGAAGTTAAGCAATCTTCCAAATAACTAAATAACAAGATACATAACCCCAAAAATTATACCAAAATATTTACAAAGTGGGATAACGCGGGGTCTTATATTATTATCAAGAAAATTACCATTTATAAAGTATTTGAGAAATTTTTTTGTAATAATATTTGGGACCTCTTTATAACTATTTTGGTACAATTTTTTGGTTACGTAGCATTCCTCTTCCCTTTTAAATACGTAAATGACTGTATTATTATTATTCAAGTTTCCCTGATATGGCTGCCAGTGCTTACTGGAATTTTCAATTTTACCAATTGCTCTGTTTCCATTGATAAACCACCGAATAACAATTACATGCAAAAAGATTAAAAGAAACGCTCGCTTATTGAAGTAGTTATTCCTTAATGTGGATTGCAGCCATTGATTCATACTACTGTTAGCTTCGGCTGCACACTGCAACTGATGGCAGAGCACATTCGGATGGCTTCTCCGGCAACAAACACCACGGGTAAGTTGTCACAGTTACAAATTTCAATCATAAAGCCATCTGGATCGTGGAAAAAGATTTGATCTACCTCAATTCCACCTTCTTCTACTCTAGCCTTCACATACTCTATCTCCATCTCTTTTAGCTTCTTTTCAACACCTGCCATGCTTTCACACTAAACATTTCATCAACAACAAACTACTATGTTAGTTCATTCAGATTTTGAAGATTACTATTTTCAGGGTAAAAAATATTTGTATAGAAAGCTTTATTACTTGAAAAGAAATGTGATTATCCTTGGGATTAATTCGCCTAGTGTTGGGCAAGCTCTCCGGGTCTTCCGATTGCAAAAGATGAATACCAATATTGTAATTGAATAACCTGCATGTTCGCATACAATCAATAATAGATGAAACGATTCCTATTGAGTAAGTATGATGGTTAGATAGTTTTCAGCAAATTAGGATAATGTCAACAAACATAAGGGTTTCCTTATATACAAACTGATTTTAGCCAACAAACCGGTGATTTGAACTAGTGATATCGTGTCGATGATTAAAAGTACTTTTCGGACATGATGATTAAAAGTAGTATGTGGAGATGATTTGATCAGCAGAGTTTGCAGGCTAAAATGGTGTACAGTTGAACAAGACCCTGCATATATACACACGTTCAAACGTACCAAGCTCCTTCGAATTCGAATGATCCAGGCCTTCTGATAGGGATGAAGCCTAGGACGTTTTTGTAAAAATCAAGTGATTCTGTCAGTGATGTACAAACTAAAGAGATGTGGTTCAAAGACTTGAGTTTCAACTGATTTCCCATATTAGGTTGATCAACTAACTAAGCATGCACCACAAACCACAAATGAAGCTAATTTGCTGGGAGTAATGCAAGCAAAAACTAGAATGGCTCTTTCTTGATTAAGAAAACTATGAGAGTAAGGAAGCTATAGAAGCGCTGATAATGATTGAGTTTAGTGTTTTAGCAAAGCTTAAAGCATACTTATACTGAAGCCTATGTGATGGAGTGGTGGAATTATTGATTATAATCAAATACAGCAGGATTAAGATGTGTATGGGTATTAAACATTACAAGTACACGTAGACACCACGTTGATTGGTTGACAAGAGTATCCAACTCGAATTTTATAGCAAGTCGTGGATGAAAATGTATCACCATCCATGTCACCCTTACGATACAGACAAAAATGGAAATTGTGTACAGCTGGCTGCTTCATACACTCAACATAAACTACATTACATGAAGCTACAAGGGTGTCAAGGGGGTCATACAAAACTTCAATATGCAGATTTCTCAATCAACCATATATGTGCATGTGGATTTTTGAGTGAGAGAGAACTTTACCATTTGTACTTGCGCACATGGCATATCTACCAAAGAATACGGAAGGCACGTATATAATAGATTGTATAAATTTATTTTTGTAAAGACTAAGATTAGTGAGTATTTATTCATAATTTACTGCATCTTTTACGTGAGTATTTTATTAATAAAAATAAAATAAGCCTCTTAAAAGAGAAGAGACAAAAGAGAAAGGGTTCTTAAGAAGTTGTTGAAGTTTGAATTTTTAATATGCTTTTATATTTTGATTTGAAAATTTGTTTGAATAAAAAATGGGAGGTACTCTAACCATGAACAGATACCGCCTAAAAGTTAAATAAGGGCTATATAATATCGCCACGTTTCAGCTAATTTAGAAACAAATGTGACGTGTAGTCCCCATTTTTTGATAGATCAAGCAGAGATTTCATCATACTATCAAAAATCATAATGGTATTTTAATATAATAAAATGCAGCCATCATAGCATGATAACTGTCCATCCATGTTACTCAAATGGTGAACGATGTCCGTCTCTTTGAATCGCAAAAAGGTTTTATTGCTACGGTGCACTTTGGCTACCTTCAACAATTAATATTAAAACATCAGAGTTAACCCCACCAAATAAATAAAAACTCAGAGCTAAGAAACATGTAAGCAAATATTAGAGACATCGGGTTACACAAATAATATTTTGGTGAGAGATGATACTAAAACCCGTCCATTAACCCTAGTTAGATGTCATCATTTTTATTATAATTGATTTTAGTTGATTCCGTAGTTTTGCAAATAAAAAATCATATATTTTTTTTTAAAAAATACAGTAATTTTTGACAATTTTTCTTGATGTTTCTCGCCAAGCCAGAACTCTTTTCACTCGAGCCGCCGTAAACTTTGATATCGCATACCAAATAGCGGATGTAAATCTCTCCTAAAGTTCAGTTTCTTGTAAATCTCTCCTAGTGTCTTTTACACACACAAGGACACCATCCGGCGGCTAAGGTGTCAGTTTTAGAAATTTTAAAATAAGTTATTTATGATATAAAACTAATTATTTATGATTTAAAAATGATTTATAAGTGATAATTAGATTAATACTATAAGTTGTATCAGTATTAGGATAAAATAAAAAAAATACTTAATAATAGAACAAAAATAAATAATTTTTAAATATAGTTGTATTGATTCATGAATTATTAATTAGGAAATATTTTGAAACAAATATTTTAACACTAAAGTTAATAAAAAGGTAAAAAAAATTAAATTAATTTAAAATTAAGTTGAGAAAAAAAAATGTCGTTACTAACGTTCAACTTATTAACTTATAAGTTGTAGTAAATTTAATTTTCAAGTTGGATCAACAAACACAATACGGACTATAAGCTATAAGGAGAGTCAGTAGAGACTTATAAGTTATAACGGTCTTACAAAAAATATAAGCAGCTTAAACAGGCCGAAAGTATCGTATGCTCGCAGTATTCTTCTGGTGGTCCTGTTAAAATTAACCAAAGAAGTTTGTCCAGGCACAGCTGCGGCTGGATAAAAATAGGCTGATTCTGATTTGTATAACAAAAGCTTTCACAATATAAGTTTATCTTTTAATTTAACAAATTCTTCTCAATACAAATAGAAAACATTAGTGTTGTATCATACTTTTCATATCAAAACAAGATTACGGAGTACAATATTAAATTATTTCCGGCTCTACACTCCCTGCCTCAAACCTCATTATCGTCAGAATTTGCCTCACTACCTCTGCATCCGGCATTATATCCATAACAGCGAATTCTCTGTACTTCACTAATTCGTGCACAATCACCCGTTATCCGGATTTCAAGAATTATATGGCCAAAATTTAGAAAATTTGATTAGATTTCAGGAGATCACGGCTCAATCTTAAACCAGGCAGGGAGATATGGATGGAGTGTTCAGCCACATAAACAGAAACTTAATAGCGAGTTCTGTTTATCAGATATGTTTGACGACGTAATTAAAAAAACAAGAACATGATGAGCAGAACTTAAGAGAAGTAACTACCAATTGCCTTGTAATATTGCAGGGGAACTTACCAGTACAAAAAAAAAATTCACATTTTCGCAAATCATGGTCAACATTAATTAAGGTTCTCTTAAAGAATGTGCATACAACTTAAACACTACATCACAAGAAAATATATAAAAAAGCAAGACACGGAGATTATTCATTCGCCCAACCAGGGTATAGTGATATGTATGCTACCGGCAAACAGCCAATTATTTCGTATGTAAATAATGCAAGTGCGCATACATGTCATAAGGACACAATTATTGTTATGAAGGAACTGCTACACAAACAAAAACCAAATTCAAACAAGCAATGCGTGTGAAATACCAAACATCCAACAAATTCCACCAAAAAACACATACCAAACATCAAACAAATTCCACCAAGAAACACATCCAACAATGAAAAATGAGAAATACTAAACACATGAATTGTACATGCAGACAGATGATCATAATCTTGAAGAAAATGTGACACACATACATACTATTTTGCATAAAGGCTTGCATTCTTTACAAAGACGATCTTCGTTCCTGATCGTGGAATATCATTTATACAGTAAAACAGTAAAATAATTGCACCGATGATCAACCAACAATTCAAAGTTTCCAATGTAACTGCATCAATACCGTCTACAAGTTAACAGATTCAAACTCCATGATTAAAAACAATAGACAAAAATCTAACATTTAATCAGAACTACAAACACGCAAACATCTTCGTATTACGAATTCAAAAACAACCACATTTAACAAAAACAAAGGGTAAATTCTTCACAAAGATTCCAACACACTAAATTTGTCTGCACATATAACTCAAAGATACCAACAATTCAAAATTTTCATCATCACAACTACGACAAGTCAACAAATTCCATGTCTCCTTTAAAAAACCAACAACAAAAACAAAAACCTGTAATTATACCTCCCTAAACCAACAAAAAAACCGTCCACATTACTCACTATTAAATTGGAACATATCGCTTAATCGCCTGCTTACCAATCCCAGCAGCACCAGCAGCCAATCCACCAATAGCACCCGCAAGCACAGGCGATCTCGCTCCTTTCGTAGATTGATAAATTAAACCAGTCCCTAACCCAGCCACCACACTATTCACTAAATCATCCGTCCCTCTATAATGCAAAACGGTACTCTCCAACCCCGAAAAAATCAAACCCAAAAACCCCAAGATTATTCCCAAATTTCCGACCCGTATGCCCCCCCGAATTCAAAACCCGATTAATCCTCAACTTCAAAGACTCCCCTCTGTCCGCAGAATTAATCCCCTCAACTGACCCTTTCAACCCACCAAGTACAGCTCCGGCTAAATAACCCGACCCGGTATAATACTGCAGATTCTCACTCCAAGAACGGCGTTGAACGGCCGCTTCTTCGTGGAAAAGATACTCCGGCGATGTGGGTAGTTCGTAAAGCTTGTGAATTGGAGTGTTGAGGCTTTGGTAAGGGTGGTAGTGACGCGTTGTGGGCTTGTTTTCGGTGGGATTTGCCATCGCTTTTTGATGGGGTTTTGAGATTGGAGAAGATGGGTAGTTTGGGTTTGCGAATATGTTGATGGGTTTTGATTTGATCGACGGAGGAAACTAGAGAGAGGGAGAACTCAAAGGAAGGTGCTTGGAATGAGGGGCCATAGTTAGGGTTTAAGGAAGATCAATACTTGTTTTTTTAATTGTTCTGCCGCTTAAATTTCATTGTTAAATGTAGTAAAAAATTACTTCATACAATAACATGAAATTACAACTTTGACCTTTCTTTGTTTTTTGTGCAAGGGAGGATTTTAATGCCCCTCTTCTTGATGTTCATTAAATTTTAATTTCATGTGCTTTTATCGTAGGGAACAAATAAAATAATTTATTATAAATTGCTATTGCTTTCATTACTGTATATTTTTTTTTCATTAGGGTAATTATGTATTGGCTAATGTAATTCCATGCCACAATTTTTTACACAATATTTATTAATTCAATTTTTAAAATTTATTATGTAATTAATTTGATTTGAATATATATTAACTATAAATATATTTGACATATGAAATATTTAAATATCCAGATAACAAACTTTTATTAATTTCACTATTTATATTTTCTTCGGCTTGAAATTAGCACGAGTTATCCAGTATCGCAATCTTCATTATTCGTTTAGTTTAAAGATATGCTTATTTGAAGCATATTTTAAATATTATATTTATATTAAAATATTATATTGCTCACATATCTCAAATGATAAGTTCTAATTTTTTATATCTACAATCATACCAATCATCAATAAATAAATAAACAAACTAATATCAAAATTATTACAGATAGTAAGTTGCTAAAAAATAAGTTTAATTACGTATTATTGAACTTCAAACATCTAGATTATAAATTTTTATTAATAACGATTATAAACAACCAGTCCGGGAACACCAATAAAAAGTTCCCCCAAAAACCTAATACACACAAATCAGCTAAACCTAGAGCAAGAGAGTCTGGACTGCAATAAGTCTGCACTCAAATGCAAATCAATCCCGAAAAATAACTATAAACCCCAAAACAAATAAGATCAAACACAAATCATAAACCCGGACTTAACACTATAGTCCGGACTCAAACACAAAACCCTAAAACACAAAAACACCCTAAACCAAAATCAAACACCAAAAACTAAATACAACAGATTTATATACATATATTTAAAGCCGCGAACGCAAGAATGAACATGATATTCATACCAAAACAAAAACAAGTTAAACACAAAAGATCATACTATAGCGAAACAAAAAGAATACAAGAATGGAAAAAGAAAACTTACAAGCACAGAGATAACGAAGAGATTGGGGGCAAACAAGAAACGACAATAACCTTTCAAGACCTCCTGTGACAAGCGCCGGAAAAAAGAAGGGGAAAAGAAAACACTAGAGAGAAGAATTGTAGAAGAGTAAAAAAGAAAAGAGTAAAGGGAGAAGCCTTTTATAAGCACAGTGAATCCTAAAAGCCCAGCCCACGCAATCTGGGCCGTCCAACCGTGAGATACATATACGCAGTTATATATATAGACAGTAATAAATGGCAATCATGAATACGGCATGTCTTTTCAAAAAAGATAGCTGTAAAAATTTAAATCATTGGGGGAAAACCCCATAACCGTTTTGACAACCTCAACACAATCCGGACTGGAGGCAAGAAAAGCTCAACTTCTTCTAAAGACAATCTACCTTAGTCCTGATTGGCCTTCATCAACACAATCCGGACTGGGAGAAAAAAAAACTCAAATTCTTCTAAAGACAATCTACCTTAACCCGAATTGGCCTACCTCAACATAATCCGGACTGGGGGCAAGGGAAGCTCAAATTTTTTTAAAGATAATATACCTCAGTCTGAATTGGCCTACCTCAACACAATCCGGACTGCGGGAAAGGAAAGCTCATATTCTTCTAAAGACAATCTACCTTAGTCCGGATTGGCCTACCTCAACACAATCCGGACTGGGGGCATGAAAAGCTCAAATTCTTCTAAAGATAATCTACATTAGTCTGGATTGGCCTGTCTCAACACAATCCGGACTGGGGGCAAGGAAAGTTCAAATACTTCTAAAGACAATCCACTTTAGCCCGAATTGGACTACCCCAACACAATCCGGACTGGGGGATAAGAAAAACTTAAATTATTCTAAAGACAATCTACATTAGCCCGGATTGGCGTACCTCAACACAGTCCGGATTGGGGCTCAGGAAAGCTCAAATTCATTCTAACAAGCAACAAACTAAACAATATCATCCTTACTCCCCCATCCTGAAAATTTGCATAAGGGAGTGTGGGGCACATGATAGTACATATAACTCCTATAAGGACTCGGTCCAGACTCCCAGCTCCGTCCAGTCCCGCACACCACTAGTACAGACTATCTAGTACTGACATCCCAACATTGGGAAGTACCAGCACGTGAGGCACATGTCCAAATGCGTGATAGGAACAGTTGTCATTGATCAATCATGAGTGCAATGAGGGCACGTGCCAGGAGATCCTTAGAACATTCATCTACCATTCACATCCTGACACGTGTAAGGCATCCATCCCAACCAGTGTCCTCCACTCCTAAAACCAACAACTACAATGCAAAGGTACCAACCCCTAAACCCCCTCATTAGGCTACAAATAGCCTAAGGGGGAAAGGTTTTGGGGTTAATCACTCTCTTACACTCATATACGCACACAACCACCTTGCATTCATACCTATCTTCATCTTCCCCAAAAACAAGTTCTTACTTTCACACCGGAGGCGTCGCGGGACCCAAACCCCCCTTCCGGTGTTATTTTGTAGGAGCCCCACGACAGTTACACTACCACCGCGGTGAAGGATCCAGGCACGGCGTCGAAGAAGCATCCCAGCCGCCGGGAGTTATCAACGATATCTATATTTTCAGAGGGGGCCTCATCATCATCTTCACCGTTGTTAGGTCCAAAAGGTACATACAGAGAGAATGAATGTATGTTATTCATTTTTACTCTTTAAATATAGCGTATATTGAAATTATAAGACGAAATAAACAAACACAAAGATTTTTGGGTAAATATTCTTTTATTGAAAGTATAAATATCCGAAGGATTCGCTTACAACTCCTAATACAAAAGATTCGAAACAACAAGTATAAAAAGAACCAATACCATAGTCTATCAACCTAGATTTCTTTTTATCACTTTAAAAATCTATAGCTCTTATCTAATGATAATCAATACACATAAAGAAGCTATAAATGATGAATGTATCAAATTGTTAGTCTTTAATGGTGTGAATATAATTGGGTAGCACTTTCTCCGAGAATTAAATTCTGTAGAGTTTCGCTTGTAATAAGCTGAGAAGTTATTTTTGTTTCAATCTGCTTCTTGATTGATTATATAGCTGATAGGGTGGGCGAGAGAGCGAGAGAGAGAGAGAGTAATATTTGGGATATAATGTGTAAGAACCCAAATTTTTGACATCGGTAAAAGACCTTTATGAATGGTAATATAATAACTTGAATTTTTGAGACCTTGTAAAACGTTTAATGAATAGTAACCCTGACTGATGGGAAAAACTTTTAAGCCCACACTATGTAGTGCATGAGAAAATGAGTTTCGGAGTTGATATTACGATTATACGGACTAAATGAGTGTATGTAAACGCTATTAGTTTTGGAAGAAAATGAACTTTGAAAAACGACCGTATTTATGACTCATCGAGGATTGCGGGAATCACAGTATAATTATGAGATTAAAACCATACGGATTTATATTCAAGTATGATAATTAAAAATATAAGGAATAAATACGAAAGGAATTACGTCACGAACCATTTACGATTAAGTATTACGAAAACGTTTAAACGACCGAGCGAACGCGTAAACGATTAAATAAACGTAACGCACTAACTAAACCATGGTAAGAAAGTAACCATGGTTACTTTATCAAATAGTAAGATAACCATAGGATGATCAAGCAAGCTATCCAAATAATGTGCTAAGGAAGCTAACACAAGTAGTTTCTAGGAAGCTACCTAAGATTTGTCCCCAAGATTTGTAACAAGAATAAATCTAGAATGCTATGCTAGGAAGATTATCAAATCAAGTGGAAGATCTCCCACCCCATTTCCTAGAATCAACCTATCAAAGCAACCAAGCTAAGCAACCAAGGGAAGCAAGTATAAATACCCCCCACCCCATCAAGCTTCCATTCGGCCCCTTGAAGAAAAATGGGAGAATTCAATTTCAAATCTCAAAATCTAGCCATGGTAAAATCATCCCATTAATTCTCAAGCTTCCTAGCAATTAAACTAAGGTAAGAAAATTCTTTCATCTCTTTTTATCAAGGTTTGATGGGTGAAATAAAATCAAGAAAGTCACTAGTGAATAGTGTGAATAGTAACTCTTCTTTGGTTTCTTGATTTTAATGGTGGTTTTAGGTTCCAAAAATCATACCAAGCACTTCCAAGCCTCCACCATCCTCAAGAACACATCTCAATATTTCAAGAAAGGTAAAAATCTTTGGCCCAACTTTATTTAAGATTCATTTTTAAGATCAATTTAGTATGTGGTAGAAAACTTAGTTTAAGAAGTGATATTGTTGAGATCTTGAAGTTTAAGTTAAGTAGATTTAAGGTTGATTGTTGTTGCCTCAAGAACATGATGTTCTTGAGAGGATTTTGTGTTTTGATTATGAAATGATGATTGTTGGTGGTTGTGTTAAGAGTTAGGGCGTAAACGAAACCCCGATCGTAAACGTAACTCCGTTAAAATCAACGAATCGTAACTTTAAGTTTCTGCAGAAAATCCCGGAGTTGTAAACTGTAGTTTCTTAAAAAATAACCCTTTATTATGATATTAAATGTTATAAGGATCGTTTAGGCGCTTGAATCGCTTGATTCCGATTTACGGATCAAAAGTTATGGTCGTTTTGGTAAAAGTGATTTACGCGACAAAAACTGCTACAAATCACGAACTTTGAAAATATAAAGGATCGACTTAAGAGTATTCATAAATCATGAAATTTTTACAGAGAGTAACATATTGAGTTTCATAACTGCCATAAAAATTTCAAGTGAAAACAATGATTTTTCAGTTTTATAAAAATATCGGAGCCAAGACCGCGCTATTAGAAACCGTAGAATCCATAAGCGGAGCCGACGACGATAAAGAGAATGAACCTAAGATACTTAGAAAAACGAAGTGACCATGATGTGAATAAGGACTTAAAGGAATAATAAGGGTATTATAAGTTGAGAGGGTGCATAATAAGTAGCGCGTGAGTGCGAGTCTCCGTAAAATAGAACGGGACCTAACGAATTGTGTTTATGGTTATAGATTTTCAAGCGGAACCTAGAGCATCCTCCACCTCGAGATACCCAGGCAAGTTTTCAAACCCTACCTTTTAAGAACTGTTGTGTTGTGAATATTTTACAAAACTGTGATATATGCATGAGATTGCATTAAACTGTTTTACGAAGTTTGAGATGTATTACATTACTCACTTGTTGATAATTTCTAGTATATGTTCATACCGAGTTCGAAATATTATATTTAGACCGAGAGCTGGTCGGTGTAAGCTTATAAAAACCCGGAGGTATCCCGGAGCAGTTTATAATTGAGAACGTAATGCTAGCGAGTAGCGTGGCATGTATATATTTTAGACCGAGGATCGGTCAGTAAAAATTTATGAAAACCCGGAAGTATTCAGAGGTGTTTTAATTAAGAATATTAACGCTATAGTAGAGCATGATGTATAAGTCGTAAGACCGAGAGTCGGTCAGTTTTGTTTTATAAAATATAAACCCGGAAATCATCCCGATGATATTATAGGACGATTATAAGTCCATAATAGTACGTTTTAAAGGGACTCAACGTCCACTTACGAAACATTAAAATACCTCGAACCTTTATTAAAACGATTTCCAAAGACCGTATTCCCTCAACTATACTTTATCGTTCGGACAAGAATTATTTATCTACTAATCATTTATTATAGAAGAAGTATTCTCCAACGCTTATTTATTCAAACCTGATTAATCATTAAAGATTATTAATTTCATAGTCATAAACTAGTTGAGGAATATTATTTTAAATATTCTTTTACAAGAGTAAACTTATTCGAGGTTAATTATCTATCGATTCTCATTTAATTATTTATTATTTATTAAAGGGTTTATTATTGATTTAAAAATTATAGATCCTGATTTAAAATATACTTCCTGATTTCAGAATATCATTCGAATAATTTCAGATCGTTGGTGAACATTATCCCGACTTATTTAATATTTTGAATATAGTTTCAAGGAGAAACTTTTCCCCCTTAGGTAATTATCTGTTGACAACGGTCAACTCACATCCTTAGTACTTCCTCCGAAATTCTCGAAAGTACATATATACACTTATATCTTAGAGAGATAAGCTGTTTCTATCAACAAGCAAAACGCTTGGGGAACTTCGATGTGGTTTGAGTTCTCGAGATTGATAGAATTCTTTTAAAGGACAAGGGAGGGGTAGACTCTGGTACTATGTGTGCTAGATGGACTACCAAAGGTACCGCAGGCGAAGGTACTCTGTGTACTCAGGAACTTGTGAAGTATGTGTATACCCGAAAATGGGACACCTAGCCCGAATGCGGCAAGGGTGATAACCGGGATACGAAGGTGTCATCCTTCTACTAGTAGAAAAGGTTACTTTATTGCAGTACGACTGATCATCGTATGCGGTGGCTCCAACGAATGTCCTATTCTTCCAATTGGAATTGTGATGCAATACCGTAACCCAAGCCTACGTGATGGGTTTACTATTAAGGTATTCGCAGGTTAATAAAATCCACTAAATGATTGTTTTCATAAGAAGGTGTGTATCACCAAGGAAAACTATTTTTGAGGAAAACGTATTTATCATATATGATGTTTTACTTGAGTTTATCATACGGTCATTTCATACTGTACACTATTATGCTGGGCATTATAGCTCACTCTTGCTTTCTTTTAAATGACACAACACAACAGATAACCAGTATGCCGATGTGGGACTTAGTCGCTTGCAGTCATGGGTAGGATCCCTAGCAGCTTTGTCTCAGGTGTGCTAGAGTATCAGATAGATATAAGATATCAGTCGTAATTATTGAAACTTCATGTAGAGGTTATAAATAATTGTTTGAGATCCTGTAAAGTACATTTGAGTGTAATAAAAGAAGATTAAATTTTGTACATCGTTTCTAAGGCTATAACTTGTGTGTGCGAATATGAGATTGGGGTTTGTTGGATTATTGAATCAATACCAGGATACACAAGAGTGAAGGATGGCGTGACGACCCAGATTCGTGACCCCGGATTTGGGGGAGTTACAGAAATGGTATCAGAGCATTAAGTTATAGTACTCAGAAACGAGAGTGTTAGGATTCTGTCTAGACGCGAGATTTCATAAGAGCTCATATAGAGTTCATCATTGGACTACCGGATGTAGCCTCAATGTGTAGGCTATGATAAGTTTATATTTGAGGTATTAGGGTATGACTAATGAGACCATTGGAGATTATCAGAATGACGAGGAGAAAAATTAGAATCATATTTGATTTGGAAAGGATGTGGATGTAGACCTTGGAGCTGAGTCTCCAGAGCATTTGGGGTAAAGACGATATTACAAACACCATATGTAAATTTTGATAACACGAGCCTTGATACTCGTAGTTCTTTATAGGTTGCCCGTGAAGGGGCATCACATGTGAGGATCATGAAGTCTAATTATTAGCATACAGTTGAGATTATTGGCCCAAACTAGTTGATAGTGTCATTTTACCAAGGAGGATGGGAATGTCGTATTAATCACAAACTCACCAGAGATAGTGTCCAATATACCCTTGAGGATTTTTATTTCCAGGAAGATTTGAATATGATATAAGAATGTCATCATAGGACGAGTACACTATGTGATATTATTAGTGCACTTAACATGTAAGGTTATGATGGTTTAGCTCAGAAATCGAGAGCATTGAGAATTGATAGCATGTCTATAATTAAATGGCATAAGATTACAATGAGCGATGGTTTGATCTTAGAACCTTTTAAAAGGATAGACCAGTGAGTCTAAAGCGGAATTCTTCGGTAGAAATGATGTCAGAGGTAACGTATATATACACGTAGACCTCTAATATATTCAGTAACGTATGTTCAATTACACACACATGCCACTGAACTTATGGACTGCATTGAGATCCCTAAGAGATCTCTTTGATCTGTTCCCAGGGGGAACTGACCACTTACAGTTAGTAACGGATGCGTGTATCAGGAAACTATCAACTTAACAGATGTTTTTGGAATATTTCTGAGTAAGGTCTTCGAGGTAAAACACCGGAATGACAGATATACGTGCGAAAGTCAAGATTAGTAAGCGATTTTAAAATGATGAGAAAGAGACGCTAGCTGAAATATGGAATTACAAAGACGAAGAGGTGGTATCATCCTCAGGATGATAATAAAGGGAGTTAGGATAATCAGTGAAATATTTTGGCACCTACTCACTGTCACGTTACTCCCTCCAAATCGTTGATCATTCGTATTGCCTTGATAAGTTATATCAGACAATCCTTTTCGTTCCCTACTTTGAACTTCTGATGTGACCATCTTGAATAGTCTTTCTCCGCATCAGGACTTGTTCAATTCTTTTAGTTAATCCATGAACTTTCATTCATAGATTATGATCTTCTTGATCAACTCAGAGATATTTATACTTCATTTCAATTATCCAATAGATTTTTTTTATATATATAAATTTTCCCTCAATTCATCGATGAATATTCATAATGAGCATCCTCATTTGATCCTTCTTTCATACTTACTCTTTCAGTCGAGATTGTAAATATCTAATAAATTATTAAAAACATGGATGATCAAATATCCATATATTCCTGGTGAATCCTTTTTCCTCTAATTGGGATGAAATTATATATTGAACTTTGAAATCATAGTAAGGGTATCAATTTGATATTGGTATTCCAGTTCAATTTCATTTAAAGATCTGATAAAGTATGTGAACTAGGGCACCTATGAGTGTATCCTTTATTTGGAAAGAAATATTTGATAAGAGGCTATCGATTGTTCTGATGCCAAGACCACTCGATTCAGAGTTATAATTGTCTTTCTCGGCCCAAATTTTAAAAAAAACCCTTTATTTCAAAATCGTCACCCAGGTACCCACAATTTCTTCAGTGGTTACGATGTTGAGATTTTTACAAACAAACTGAAATATGCCTAGTTGCATATGTTCTCATGAATGACTAGTTAATTGTCCTAACTAGTCAAAATTTTAATTAATACGACAAAAGCCTACCTAATCGTCCTAGCTAGTTGCTATGGGCCAAACCAATTGTGCTGGCCATTTTCTTAGCCGGTTGATAATATTGCTTGATATGGACTAGTTATTATTTTGCTAGTTCCACTTCCAATAAAATTTTGATTATTCCATAATGCATTATATATGCCAGATTTAATTTTCAAAGAATGATTTAATTGAGACCTAACTAGGTCGCCCACTCAAATGAGAATTCATATTCAGTTTTATGAAATATTTTGTTCATGAAATATTTTATTCTTATGTTTGTATAACGAATATCCAATTAAAATTACAAAGTGATTGAAGAACAATATACTTCCTTATTTATTAATCATTGGATAAAATTCCTTCTTTCAAAATAGCACCTCTTAGAGACCTCAATGGTTAACCTTTGGTTGAGGATGTCATTCGATATTTCTTTCATTATTCGAGAAGAAAAGTATTCTTTCAATGGGAAAATCTTACAAGTATCATTCGTATGATGTTATTATTCAGCAATCATTGCTTTCAATGGATATTCTCCATAATATCACAATATAGAATTCTAAGGACAGGGAAGGATAATTCTTGTTATATTCTTCCTTCCAAGTTATAAAACTTCTGAGTGTTGCGACTCTTTTATTCGTAGCTCATTATTTGTTCAGATGTTAGATTTTGAAACCTTGTTAAGACTGTCTAAATTTCATCGATATCGTGAAAATCTTTTTCCAAGGCTAATTGCCTTCCCAATAAAGAGAGGTATAGTTGAGAACCGATTGTTGTAATATGTGACTGAAAACCCAGTGCTATGATGGTACAATCGGAGCATCGTGAGGAGTACGTTGTTTTAAAAAAAAAGAATACCATATTTAGTTATTATCATAAGTATCTTTAATATGGTATAGAAGAACGAAAATAGGGATACGACGTGATTAGTGAGGTACACTTCTATGAAATATTATCGGGAAAGGTGCTAATAAATTCGGGAAAAACCAAGCATGTATGAATTTGAGGAATAAGATTTTCTAGAATTGAAGGCAAAGTTAGTAGCAATCCCGTGCTAGAATTACTCAACGATAAAAGTAGGATATTGCATGAAGTCTAATGATATGTCTACGCAGCTTAAGGACCGTGACATAAGGCTTTCTAATAATAATCTAGAATAATTGAGATAAGGTTCAGACTGAAAGGGACAAAGAGTTTACTTATGAGAAAATTTTAGAATTTTTTTACACTGAACACGAGATAGAGGCTATAGTCAAATTGATCAAAGGCCATGATTAAGAAATATATTATCATCATGGAAAGGCCAATGTGGTGGCCGACACTTTAAGTAGGAAAAGATATATTGAGGATGACACATCTCAGAATAACTGATGAAAAGGATCGCATGAAAAGAACGCTTTATTACTTAACAAGAAGACTCAAAGATGCCTAAAAACGTAAACGGATATTAGTCGTGACAGAATATGTAAGGGGATGCCATCGAGTAGGTAAGTAAGTATTCGACATAGTTGGAAAATGAAAACGGAAAGGCGAGGGTTAAAATTTTGGCGATTTCAAATGACCAAAATAGGGTTAAGAGTTAATTATAATAAATTTTGAAGGAGGATTATCAAGAACCAAGTTAGCCATCATGCTATTTGAGGATTTTGGGTGATAGATTAAATAAGACCGCTTACTTTATTATGCAAACGATAGATGCCCACTCTACAAAATTGATATGAGCGCGGAAAAGATAATTGGGACAGAGAGACCCTGTGACGACTGTGCCACGCAAGTACCCAATATTTAATTAACGGGACTATTTCCCAAGATATTTTACGAAAAAGAACGGACAGAGGAATGACTAAGGGTTCTCAAATCGACAAGTAGAATGAGAGGACTATCCTGACCATTGAAAATATAACTAGCGGCTTACCTTTTATTTATAAAGGTTTGGGGAATCGCCTATTGTTGACAGATAATTCGTGTAGATGTACTTACCACGCTAGATAACGAAAAATAGTCACTGATATCCCTTACGAAGGGCAACGTGAAAGAATGAAGGATGTCATTGTCAGAACTGATAGAAGACAAAGAAGATCGTACACGCCCTATAAAGGCCACTGGTAGTAGACACCAATAAACGTGAATACATCTAAGGCACTAGCGAGAATAACAAGTACGACCCAAAAAGTGTCGTAGTACTATATATATTATACGGGGAATGATTAAAGAAGTCTGACCGATGACGGAAGCTGAACGTTGCACGATCCTAAAACGTGTCAATAAATTGCGTATAAAATGGTGCTTTCTTCAAGACGGCAACAGGACGAGGATGTGCCTTACGTTACCACGGGAAGAAATGTTAAATTTGGCGCTAAGCGTGTAGCAGGAGACGAGCGTGTAGAAATGCAACGAGAACTTCTTATATAACTTAATTAACAGAGATGATGCGCCCAAAATGGGAAAATGTTAAGGAATGAAACTCTAGCACTAATAGGAGCGATGTAGGGGGAAATAAATAAGTTGAAAGATGATTCCAAACACTAGAAGATGCGCTAATCGTCCATGTTATCAATTTTTAAGGGAAATGAAGTGGCCAGTTGACGTTAATCGAATTATCGACAATAACGAGTTATCATGCATGCATTGGAACGACTACAAAGCTTTGTACGGAAGAAAGAATCGTTCTCTCTTAGGTTGAAATTGGTAAGCGAAGGATACTATACCATAGTTGAGTCAACAGACCAAAGGAATTCCTAAAAGTGGCAGCCCAGGACGAACAATAGAGATATGCGGACCAGGGCTATAAAGACAGAAAGTACGAAGTAGCAGACCAAGTATTGTTGAGAGTATCTCCCGAGGAGGGAGTGACGAGATTCGAAAGAGAAAGAAATATTGAACCCAAAATTTATTGGATCAGTTAAAGGATTAAAGGACTAAGAAAATTGACTTATAAATTAGCACAATCGTCAAACGGTCACTAAGTTTATAACGAGTACCACGAATCGAGATTAGGAAATTTAACCGTCAAAACTAAACATATTGTTAGGTCCCAATGTGTTTGTAGAAGGGGGGGTTGAATACAAACAGTACCGAATAATCGAATTAAATGCGGAATAAAAAATGTGAAACAAAATTCAAGTTAAATAAAAATATTATTAAACTTGAAAGGTGTTACAACAATTGTATCGATTACAAGGAATTAATCTCAAATTAATTATCACAAATCTAGAATAAATTCGACATGAACTTTTTCTATTTTTGTAATAAAAAGATTCAAATGCTAAACGCAATTTGAGATTAAGTTCTATGGATTTTGATCCGCTAGATTGTTACACAAGAACAAGATAAATAATTCTAGTGGTTTGGATTTAACTTTACAAACTAGAAATGTGATCTTGAATTAAGCAGATGAAAAATGGAATGTTTCAGAGGCGGCTGCTTTTGCTTTCTGTGTTCTTGTTTTGTGTTCTGTGTTGGATAATGTGAATGAATGCTTCTGCTTCTTTTAATCAATTCAGCCGAATGAAATGAACTGGAATGACAATCCCATAGCTGGTAGGACTTTCGGTGAGACTATCCTTTGAACGAGCAAGACAATCTCAACAGCTAGCAAGACTTTCGGTATGACAATCAAATGAACTAGCAAGACTATCAGAATGAACTAGCAAGACAATCCTCCTACCAGTGTAACTTTCGGTGAGACTATTGAAAATGGCCTGGCATGACAATCGGTATGACAATCCTGATTGTCATGCTAGTTCATTTTCAATTGTCTTGCTGATTTAATGCAGATTTTAATCCAATTAAAATTCTGAAAAACCTTAATATTAATTCAGAATTAATTAATCAATTAATTTAATTAATCAATAAATTAATCTTTACAAATATAATTTATTTTCTTAATTAAATTATATGACTTAATTAATTAATAGAGAATTAATACTAACCCTGAGCAGCAACCAATCTTCTGAATATCTTCTGAAAATCACTGAGAATTATGAATCAATTCCACCACTTCAACGTTGACACTCGATGTACTGTCTGGTTCATGAGTGACTAACTTCCGTGACGTTTCTTCATGTCTGACTTTGATACTTTAATTTTCTTCAGATTAAATCCTTGTAATTAATGATACTCTGACGAGATCTCTGTCACTTGATTAAATCCACGATCTTGATTTATATCACTGAGGCTTGATCAATTTCTTGAACTTCTTCCATTGAATTAACTCCTCAAGTCTGTAGATGAACCTTATTTCTGAATCCTTTGACAGATATTACTTTGCGAGATCTCTTTGACGGTAGATCCACTATTTACTTATTACATTCTTATTTGAGTTGAGTTGAATCCTCGAATATACAAATAGGCCTATGACATTTGACTTACAATCTCCCCCTATTTGTTTGTTAGACAATAACACACAAATACCTAGAGAATAACTCAACTAACAAATAAGAAAAAGATATAAACTGAAATGCAAAGTAAATAGTAGAAAAGTTTTTGGAAGACATTTAACATCTTCCAGATTCCAAGTAGATGTTCCTCTAGACTGAACATATCTTCAAGTAGTTCCATCTTCATTTGTACAACCACATTTCTTGTTGAGAAGCACATATCTCTCTTGCTTCTCCCTCTATGAGAATCAACTGATTAAAGAAGATCACCTTCGTTTACCACCTCTCCCGTACAATAGGATCCGTAGATAAAAACCAATGGTACTCCCCTTTTGAAAACAGCTTCTTCCCTTACTAGAAAATCACCTTGTGTTTACCACCTCTCCCGTACAATAGGATCCGTAGTTACAAACAACAATGGTGTGGTGTAGTGTACATATGTAGGATCTTTTTCTTCCTCCCTGCTATTTCTCCCCCTTAGTTGAGGAATCCTCCAAACTATTACTTAAGCTTTTATCTCCCCCTTAAAGAAGGAATGTATGCCATCGTCTGAAGGAGTTCTCATATTTCACTTGGTTGGAAAAGAAATAACAAGTAGTTTCTCTTTCTT